>NC_139231.1:45347183-45538038 GCF_977018435.1 Lepisma saccharinum | reverse complement strand
GTTGCAGTAGGGAGGGGGCGCACTTTTGTCCTGGAGGGGATGAACTTCTGGAAGATGTTGATCCGGAACATGATGATTCCTGGGGATGCTGGATGCATCTGTTGTGATCTCTGCCTCAAACTGCAGCAACAGTCCGTGCTGGGCTGAGACGAACGGTGCGAAAAGGTAGGGTAAGGGGCAGCTGAAAAATGAACAGGAAAACCAGACCAGATCGTTTAAAAAAAAAAGGTAGGGTGCAAACTGAAACGTTGCTTCTTGAATATATCCAAAATGTCGCGATTGGAGCGAAAATATAGAAAATGTGAAAAAAAATTGCAATAAAACACAAGGTATATGGGGGGGTTAAGTTTAAAAGTTATTCTTTAAAATATGCAATTGCAAAAGCAAAGCACTAGCCCAAAAGGTTATTCGTTAAGATGGGGACGTGTTACCGTGGCGAGAACGATAATAGTAATAATAATAAAAATAATAAATTGATAAAGGACGTTATTTTCTCGCAGGTGGTGACGATCATGAGACAAATGAAATGTCCCGTCCTCTGAGGTCAACGTTGACAGCATTGGAGGGAGCAAAGTAATTACTTTACTGTACAAGGGGTAATAAATTGACAAAAAAACAAAGATGGCATAAATACGAATAAAAGTGTGGTTCGAAAATGAATAAAAAACACAAGGGCAATAAGGTATTGCATATGTTCCTTCACGACAGCGTGAATGGTATGGTAATAAGATTGCGTTACGATTAGGCAAAGGTATCGGTTCAAGCGACGATTTATTTCGAGAATGTAACCGATTGTAGGTCCTAGTACGGGCGAGCGTACGCAATAAACGAAAGAAAATGTAATTAATGTTCATCAGATGATCCCCCTGAAAAAAAATTATTAGGGAATAAATTTCTGTAACGTTGTTCTAAAACGCGAGAATTTATTGTGGCTGAATTGAAAGCATAAGCGTAATATATGAATTACAGGTATTAAATTAAATGTGCCGAGAATTAAAATAAGGAAAATGATTGGCTGCTTGCCACGAGAAGGGAGTGTGGAAGTTATAAATAACTGAAACATAATTGAAACTGTACCGCTGAAAGGCGGATATTATCGTCGTGGTTAGCGAAGGTAACCGTTTTCTGAATGCCGCTGAAAAGATTAACCCAAACGCCAATTCCCTGGAATTAACGCAATAAAACTCGGAAGGAAAATGGCTGAGCACTGTAGGACCCCGTACCTTTTTTATTAATAACCCTTAAAAAAGTGTCACTTATCAAGTGAATAAACAGTGTTCAAATGTCAATGGGTTACATCGATAGGCTGACGTAAACGTTAGAATGTAATGTTCGAAGTAAAGCACCATTCATCGAAACGAAATTTTAAAAACGGAAATGGAATATCCGCTTCCATGAATTTTTATGTAAGTTAATAAAAAAACTCTGTTCTAAGAAAGTGAACGGATAGAAAATTGTGCCCTTGTTTGCGGCTAACAATTATTATGGAACCTTACATAGGAGGGTACAGAATACAGGTCGTCGTGCAGGATTCTCGGCTCTGGCAAAGTAATTTGAGTTCTGTCTTTTCTGAATTCCTCGGCGGAACGTGATTTTCCCAGGTGCATGCGAGGTCCGAAGTCCTAAAGCTACTGGCGACGTTTCATTTGTAACTCGTCTTGAGCGAATTTTTCGTTCTTGTTCTCGTTACCTGTAGATCTCGAAGTGACGATCGACTCGCTGGTTCGTTGATGAAACTCTCCTGAAATAAAACTCCTTTCCGATAGCGTACTAGTCCTCGTTGTAACTCCTTTTGTAATGTTCGGTAACAACTATTCACGCCATAACTTCCTTAATTCAACAACTTGTATAATTCCGAGGCACCGAGTGTGCACGCGATAGATTTCAGATACCAACTGGGGCGAGAAATATTCTCTCGAGCTATTTAAACGAAATTCGAACTTCGGCAGTTGAGAGGACGCGTCTCTCAATAACGGTGCTTTCAGCGTAAAGCTGTGTTTGCAGTATCTTCCTGCGATTCCGGAAGAATTCGTATCAGCGGATTTTTACATCCGTTGAAGATCGCAGGTGGCGTTTGCTTGAAAGAAGCTCTTTCCAGCTTCTTTCATACTCGGGCCCTTTTTATGAAATGATTAGACTATCGGACTATGGTGCCCGGGGTCCCGGATTCGAGTCATGCCTTCGGCATGATACGACACACCTGCCTGGGGCAAAAAATTAGGTTCACGCAGGGAAGTTAATTTTTTGTAACGCGAGCCCGGCCATACCAGTCAACTCTAGAAGATAATTTATTTACACCAACCCAAAAAATTACTATTATACAAGGGTAGGTGTAAGGAAAAATAAATTTTACACACAACCAAAAATCATGCACTTAAATCTTAACATGCTGGATTATAAACAACATTGATGGCACGCGTACTACGCGGGTTCAGCTGATGCTGACTCGCCATTTCTCATGGTGTCACCGTAGCGGTGTTTATAACTGTATACACGGAGCACACGCAAACCACTGTAGCACACAGAAGAGAGAAGAAAATGTATCTTTGCTTCCTGGGCAAGGTCAGTTCCATTGCATATAGGTCAGGAAACGCGGAGTATGTTTATACACTTTCAAATGTTTAAATAAGTTATTAAAAAAAAACTTGGGAAGCAGCACCCAAGAAAAAAAAAATTGCCATGCAATATATACAGCAGGATCAACCTGAAGGGTTCACAAGTACAAACTTCCAAATTGCGATATGATATATATACATGGGGCGTTCCGCCCCCAAACTATTGTCTGTTTAATTAATACACATAATTTGAGAAAAAGAAGATAATAACTGTAGTGGCAGAAATTTAGGTCGAAAATAATTTAAGTCTTTCTGCCGGTCTGAAAAAAAAACTGATTCCCAATGTTACACTTCGAGTTTGTGTTTTTGCCATATAGTCAGAGGGAAACAGAAAAAAAGACACTTAGGTAGCGTTCTTGATGGCGAGCGTTCATTGCTAACGGAGATCGGCGAAATGTTCTTGAAGATCCGACGACGAGAGTCGAACCAGGAATACACGGAGCACACGAATCGACGCGGACACACGCATTTGTATACACGACGCGACACACGCACAGATGAGATATACCGGAAACTGGAAACAAGTTTATCCAATGAGTCCGAAAAACGTCACCGAAAGGCTATTCCTGGACGAAGGAGAACACACTGGCAGTTTGTGCGAGGGAAAAAGTTCTGACTCGCGAACAGTGGGAGTCAGAAGGAATAGACACGCGAAAACGGCACTGGTAGAGCGTCCATTTTCACGTATTACGGTGATTGGACCCAAACACACGACACGCGCGATGTATGTTGGGCAAGCCTGGAACCGGTGTGGAACCCACGAACATTGGGGGGGGGGGGGGGGGTGACACTGTCGACTGCAGACTGGGTGCTTTCCTGGGGGTTAAGGGTGAGCACTGGACGACGCACTTGGAGGTGAGATGAGGTGCGGAGATGGGGTACTGGCGCCAAATAGTGAAGACTCGACGAGGGGGAGGGGGTCGTCTTGAAAATCCTAGAATGGCGAATGGACGGCGGATGCAACGTGAATCACTGAAGTGTGACGAGGGCACTGGGGCGTTGCTGGTCACGAAACTGATGACTCGGGGGGGGGGGGGGGGATCTGGTAAGTAATGGTCATCCCCGTGATAAAAGCTGACGGGGGGTCGGAGGAACTCTGCTCTCCAAACTGATGAATTCTGAAGGGGGAGCTGGTGATAGCTGTCCATCAACACTGATGACTTCTATAAGGCGCTGATCACTAATTATTATGAGTCGTTGGGGGTTGGGGCGCACTGCTGTAGACGAACCACTTATGGTGATCGCGGGTCGCAAGAATAACGGGTGCTTGCGTCTCAAGAACGTGATGATCACGAAGATGAAAAGTCCAGGGGGGGATGATGCACTTCTGAAAGGTGCTGATCACAAAGATGAAAAGTCTGGGGGGTGGAGTGTACTGCTGCACTCGAACAACGTCTGGTGATCACGCGTCGCAAGAATGGTAGTTGCAGTAGGGAGGGGGCGCACTTTTGTCCTGGAGGGGATGAACTTCTGGAAGATGTTGATCCGGAACATGATGATTCCTGGGGATGCTGGATGCATCTGTTGTGATCTCTGCCTCAAACTGCAGCAACAGTCCGTGCTGGGCTGAGACGAACGGTGCGAAAAGGTAGGGTAAGGGGCAGCTGATAAATGAACAGGAAAACCAGACCAGATCGTTTAAAAAAAAAAGGTAGGGGTGCAAACTGAAACGTTGCTTCTTGAATATATCCAAAATGTCGCGATTGGAGCGAAAATATAGAAAATGTGAAAAAAAATTGCAATAAAACACAAGGTATATGGGGGGGTTAAGTTTAAAAGTTATTCTTTAAAATATGCAATTGCAAAAGCAAAGCACTAGCCCAAAGGTTATTCGTTAAGATGGGGACGTGTTACCGTGGCGAGAACGATAATAGTAATAATAATAAAAATAATAAATTGATAAAGGACGTTATTTTCTCGCAGGTGGTGACGATCATGAGACAAATGAAATGTCCCGTCCTCTGAGGTCAACGTTGACAGCATTGGAGGGAGCAAAGTAATTACTTTACTGTACAAGGGGTAATAAATTGACAAAAAAACAAAGATGGCATAAATACGAATAAAAGTGTGGTTCGAAAATGAATAAAAAACACAAGGGCAATAAGGTATTGCATATGTTCCTTCACGACAGCGTGAATGGTATGGTAATAAGATTGCGTTACGATTAGGCAAAGGTATCGGTTCAAGCGACGATTTATTTCGAGAATGTAACCGATTGTAGGTCCTAGTACGGGCGAGCGTACGCAATAAACGAAAGAAAATGTAATTAATGTTCATCAGATGATCCCCCTGAAAAAAAATTATTAGGGAATAAATTTCTGTAACGTTGTTCTAAAACGCGAGAATTTATTGTGGCTGAATTGAAAGCATAAGCGTAATATATGAATTACAGGTATTAAATTAAATGTGCCGAGAATTAAAATAAGGAAAATGATTGGCTGCTTGCCACGAGAAGGGAGTGTGGAAGTTATAAATAACTGAAACATAATTGAAACTGTACCGCTGAAAGGCGGATATTATCGTCGTGGTTAGCGAAGGTAACCGTTTTCTGAATGCCGCTGAAAAGATTAACCCAAACGCCAATTCCCTGGAATTAACGCAATAAAACTCGGAAGGAAAATGGCTGAGCACTGTAGGACCCCGTACCTTTTTTATTAATAACCCTTAAAAAAGTGTCACTTATCAAGTGAATAAACAGTGTTCAAATGTCAATGGGTTACATCGATAGGCTGACGTAAACGTTAGAATGTAATGTTCGAAGTAAAGCACCATTCATCGAAACGAAATTTTAAAAACGGAAATGGAATATCCGCTTCCATGAATTTTTATGTAAGTTAATAAAAAAACTCTGTTCTAAGAAAGTGAACGGATAGAAAATTGTGCCCTTGTTTGCGGCTAACAATTATTATGGAACCTTACATAGGAGGGTACAGAATACAGGTCGTCGTGCAGGATTCTCGGCTCTGGCAAAGTAATTTGAGTTCTGTCTTTTCTGAATTCCTCGGCGGAACGTGATTTTCCCAGGTGCATGCGAGGTCCGAAGTCCTAAAGCTACTGGCAACGTTTCATTTGTAACTCGTCTTGAGCGAATTTTTCGTTCTTGTTCTCGTTACCTGTAGATCTCGAAGTGACGATCGACTCGCTGGTTCGTTGATGAAACTCTCCTGAAATAAAACTCCTTTCCGATAGCGTACTAGTCCTCGTTGTAACTCCTTTTGTAATGTTCGGTAACAACTATTCACGCCATAACTTCCTTAATTCAACAACTTGTATAATTCCGAGGCACCGAGTGTGCACGCGATAGATTTCAGATACCAACTGGGGCGAGAAATATTCTCTCGAGCTATTTAAACGAAATTCGAACTTCGGCAGTTGAGAGGACGCGTCTCTCAATAACGGTGCTTTCAGCGTAAAGCTGTGTTTGCAGTATCTTCCTGCGATTCCGGAAGAATTCGTATCAGCGGATTTTTACATCCGCTGAAGATCGCAGGTGGCGTTTGCTTGAAAGAAGCTCTTTCCAGCTTCTTTCATACTCGGGCCCTTTTTATGAAATGATTAGACTATCGGACTATGGTGCCCGGGGTCCCGGATTCGAGTCATGCCTTCGGCATGATACGATTGTGAGCACGCGCGGCACCCATTTTGCACACAGCTTTCGCATGTTCAAATATTCATGCACAATATGTCCAACACGTTCCTTTGATATTTTTAAAGTCTCAGCTATCTCGATCAACTTCACTTTACGATCATTTAAAATTGTTTTTTGGACTTTTTTGATGTTTTCGTCGGTAACAGCCTCTTTGGGGCGTCCACTGCGTGCATCGTCTTCGATGCTCATTTTAAATTTAGCAAACCACTTCTCAACGGTTGATTTTCCTGGTGCAGAGTCCGAATAATGTATATCAAGCCAAGCCTTGGCTTCAACAGTATTTTTTTTTCTCCAAAAAGCAATGCTTTATTAACACATGAAATTCTTTTTTATCCATTTTTTCACAATAACAAAAGCTGCTTCACTCACAATGCTATATCTCACGAACTAATTATCCGGCAGCTGTGAAATTTATACACGTATCTTTTGAAGGTTAGTACTAAGTAAAAATCACATGGATTTAATTCTAGTAACGCCATCTATGAGTCAGCCTACGAACTTTTCAGCCCAACTGTTAACCTGTCATTATTGACTAGATTCATTGTATAACTTTATTTTTGTTCAATTTTTTAATTTCCGGTATTGTGAAGTTGTTGTGTGTTCTGAAACTTTGCATGTTAACTTTCTTGCTGTAAATTAGAAGAAAGAAGCTGTACAATGCAACAAATATGTACATACAAAAAGAAAATAAGAAAGATTACGGAAAAAACCCTCACATCTTTCTTTTTCTTTGGGTAACATGATAATACTGGTACTCGGTCAATAACACTTCTGACTGACTCCCAATACCAACATTTGAAAATTGTAACAGTCCAGAGTAGTTCAGGATGTTTATGAATTTTAATGTAGGCCTATAACCAACCTCTATGTCAGAATGGTTAGCACGTCATGCTACGATGCCAAAGGTCCCAGATTCAAATCCTGGCCTAGGCATGGACTTTCTTTGCGAGTGTCTCTTCACAATTTCATCATATCATCACAGATCCTCACCTTTGTGATTATCCAAAAGTGGCAGAAAAGTGTAGTAAAATAAACCAAATCAATCAATCAATATGGGCCTATAAATTTGTCGATGGAACTATACCATTACTATATACCAGAGTTATGCTGTAATTACACATGAGATAATCATTTAATCACAAAATCCATTTCTTCCCATAATGTTATAAAAATAATGAAATTTCCAATATATTTAGACTCCACTTTTGTGGATTTCGGAAAAGAATCTGTGATTGAATTCTAACCGATACGGATGTCAGTATTGCTCTCACTTCTCTTCTACTTGTTACCCAGTGGAAAGCCATTTGGTAGATTTCTGTAATTTGTAAAAGACATACGGTAGAGAATTTATATAATTACTATGCGTTCGTATTTATTTTGCAGTCTTATGATTTTGGGATAGCACAGGGTCCTGGCCTTGAATCTCATGGTGGAACAACTTTCTGTGCAGTAGCATCCTTGCATCTAATGGGTCAATTACAAACAAGACTGTCTGAAAAGCAGGTAAGGCACTTATGTTAATAATACACCATATCAGGTATTTATTATTAGACATCTCACTAGTAGGATGCTTATGGATACAGGAGCATAAACCCTTCTTAACAACAACAGAAATAAAATTTGAGTCAGCAGATCAATAAGAAATGCCTTGGCTCTTAACCCTCTGGCAGGCAGGTTGGGGGACTTTGTTACCCCACAGCCATGTTTTTTTGTGGTGCCACCATGCTGTCCGCTCTGCTAATTCTTCCATTGGAGTTTCTGCTACCGACGAAGGAAGCCGGTGTTCTTCTGTCTACATACCAGAGGCATGCTTCCATTTGTTTGCATTCTTGGGATAACTGAGTTTTCCTTCTCATGTAAGTTAAATTTTTATTTTCATTATTACTTTTTTGGTTGCTTTTACAATTACTATTATAGCAATGAAGTTTGATTTTTATTTAATATTTCTACCTATTCATTATGCCATTTATCCAATAAACAACAACCTATTATTGTATGAGAGAAAACAAATAAAAATTCATTTAGATAAACATTTGTAAACTCAGACACAAACAAAGTATGTAAGAACTGTATTATTGTAAAAGAGGAAATAAATAAATGAAATAAAAATGTGTGAACTAAAAGATACAAGTGCATTATGTAACAACAACAACTTATTGTATGTGTGCAAATAAATAAAAAATACACATTTGGACAATGACAGATACACATACTTGGACAATGACAGAGAGAGACAAAAGAAAGATGCAGGCAGTGGAGATGAAATTTTTAAGAACTATATTGGGAAAGACTAGAAGGGATAGAATAAGGAGAAGAGATCTGACAGACAGCGGGATTGGTGAAGCTTCAGGACAGGATAGATCAAGCTCAGGTGAGATAGTTCGGACACATGAAGAGGATGAATGCAGAAAAAATACCAGTAAGAGCTTACAATGCACAAGAGGGAGACCAAGATGTCTGTGGAAAGAGCAGATAGCGGAGAGTGTTAGGAGAAGAGGACAGGATTGGAATATCATGGAAAGATAAGAGTGGCAGAAGACCAGGAAAAAATGGAGAGGCTTGACTTCTATGCCGACCCAGCCAGAGACAGGAAAGGGGGAAGGATGATGATGACATTTGTAAACTCAAAACACACAAAGTATGCAAGAACATTATTATTTTAAAAGCGAAAATAAATATCATAAATATGTTTAAAATCTAAGATACCTATATATTATGTAAGAACAACAGCTTATCGTTGTATGAGTGAAAATTAATAAATAAAAAAATAAACATTTGTATATTCAAAGACACAAATAAAGAATGCAAAAACATGTCTAAATAAAGGTATTCAGTTGAAGGGCTCGGGTGTAAAACATGGTAAGTGACATTTTGGTAATTTTTGAGTTACAAGGTAAAATGTGCCATTCTTCAATTTTCAATTTTCGAGTGAAATTGCCTTATCATACAATTTGCATTGGACTCAGTGAAGCTTTGTGAAATTGGTAAACCCAACATGGAAACAATTTATCTACATTATAGCTTCTAATAACCTTTTTTTTCTTAATAAACTCAGAAATAACCAAAATGTCACCATGTTTTACACCTAATCCCTTCAAATGTAAATATAAAACAGCATTTTTTTAACGATAACCGGCTGGGGTAAAAAAGTCTGCCATGTGCCCCTTCATGTTAAAAAAGAAAAAAAAATGATGCGCCCACCGGAGGTTTAAAGATGTGATCTTCGTATCTGTAAGAGCAATGTAAAAACTATGAAATTATCACAGCCTTGATAAATGTTGTGGCCATAAAGGCACACTCAACAGGAAAGTTACATGGCCAAAAAACACAACCCTTATTGTAATAATAAGGTTCTGGGTTTCATTCCTGGTGGAGGAACATTGCACAGTAGTCCAGAATGCACTTGAACATTTAGCAAACGGGAGCCTCTCTACATGGGTACTTTTCACTTGTGTGATTTTCAAACATGCCACGATGTGCAAATATATCATAGTAGTGTATATTGAGCGTTTCTACGCCGTACTTGGTACGAACCCTTTTTTTTTTATGGATTTAACCTCAGTGGTAGCATATTTTGACGATTTTTTTGTTGATTTTATAGCGTTTGACGACTTTTCAGTGCAATTTTCACCGCATCTAATTTTTTTCCCACTCGTACTTGGTACGAATGCCACGATCTTACGTGATATAACTTAACCTATTCATTTTTTTTTCGTGCTAAACTACACGAGAGCCTCTACGTGCTTTGACCTACTTTAGAGTAGGACCATAAAGACAGTTCTGCAACCAAAAGTGAGGCTCGAAGTGAGGCTCGGTGAGGCTCGACTTAATGGTTTGCTCTTGTAAGACACAAGCCTTATTTTCTCGCAGTGTTGCCAACACCTTACTCGAAATAAAATCACCAAGGTTTTTTTCTTGGTCTAACCTATGTTATTGAACTGCGTTGTCACGTCCAAACCCGCATGAATTCCGGACACTATTGGTTCAATTCATATTTTACTTACATATAGGTGTACATGATGAATCCCCAAACAGATTTTTCCTAAGTCTTACAGTTTTCAAGATAATCCCACTTCCGGTCGCCATTTTGGATTTCCGAGCATAGGTTCTATTCATACTTTTTCTCACGTATAGGTGTACATGATGAATCACCAAACAGATTTTTCCTAAGTCTTACCGTTTCCAAGATAACCCCACTTCCGGTCGCTATTTTGGATTTCCGAGCATAGGTTCTATTCATATTTTACTCACATATAGGTGTACATGATGAATCCGCAAACAGATTTTTCCTAAGTTTTTCCGTTTCCAAGATAACCTCACTTCCGGTCGCCATTTTGGATTTCCGAACATAGGTTCTATTCATACTTTTTCTCACGTATAGGTGTACATGACGAATCCGCAAACAGATTTTTCCTAAGTCTTACTGTTTCCAGTAGGTGGAACCGTACGTTCTGGCGACATCCTTTGACCTACTTTTTATTTTACGACGTTTTACGCACTAAACTAACCTACAATGAGAGAAAAATGGAGAGAAAAAGCTCTGGCATCACTTTTTAAGCTATTTTTTACCTCCTGCAAATTTTGCTCTTATGCTAACTCGTCCTTTGACCTACTTTTGAAATGACTTACGACATTTTCCTATAAGGCTGCCTCCTCATACTGTAAGGTCCCCCTCAGTGTAATCTACCACGTAGTAGTGTCACAAATGTACCTTTGACGCCAACTCTGATTTCTTGACCCCACGACCACCAAAACCTCAAAAACTCACTTTCTCTCCACGTTCCGTGCCTCATTTATTGCGCTGACGATGTTTCACAGCGTAGAAAAGCAGTGATGAGTGAAATGCACTCTCTCATCCTCTCATCCCTGAAAGGATGAATGCACCTTATCGTAATTTTCCAAGTCCGGGACCAATGTTTATATATCGTGACCTTTGTAAACCTCTCGTGGGAACGATGTGCCACACACGCGCGCGCGTGCCTCTCATTATTTCTGTATTGTGACGCAAGCAAACAAACAAAATAATAATTGTTATATAACCTCGCCAGCTAGAGTTTCCCCAATCTAGTAAAGTGGATTGGTTGAAATCTCCAAGGCGTATTTTGCATTTTTTTTTTCCAAATATGAACACGTTAAAACTGAACTGTCTCGGATTTTTGAGTTTTGTATTCGCCCTGAGAAAATTCTATATAAAATAACATACCTGAAAGTTATATTCACAGTAGATTGATTTTTTTTGAGTTTTGTAATCACCTCAAGAAATTCTATATAAAATAACATACCTGAAAATTGTATTCACAGTAGATTGAATTCTTGAGTTTTTGTATTCGCAACAAGAAATTCTATATAAATAACATACCTGAAATTCTATTTACAGTAGATTGAATTTTTGTGTTTTGTAATCACTCCCAAGAAATTCTATATAAAATAACATACCTGAAAATTGTATCGCTATACACTAGACTTTTTTATTTCTGTGATTTTGGAGAAAGCATAATGGCATCCACCACCAGTTTCAATCGTAAAAATGATAAAACTGAATGTGTTACTTGTGGGAAGCTAATCTCAAGGAACAATTTATCTGTACACAGGGCAAGATGTAGCGAAACAGGTTCGAGAATTAATCGTTCGTTACCTTCTAAGTCTTGTGCTCGATGCGGAAAGATGATCAGCACATTTAAGTAAACACCTCAAAATTTGCAAACCATCGACCGAACAAGGAACATTGAAAAGAAAAATCGATAATTCAGAAACGGAAGCTTCCACTTCCAAGCAAATTAAATTATCTAATAAACGCAAACCAATTAGATCTGCATTCAACGACCAACTCCAGGATTTTTCAATTAAGTCAGAACCAGGCCGTGACATTCTAAGTTTCTTGGACGAAACAAAAACATCTGTACTAAATATTTTGAAAGATAAACTTGAAAACAACTCTATAAAAGTATACGTTGTTCTGTTTTCTGAATACGAGAAAGTTGATGGCACAACGAGTATTTTTTATCATCGTACAAAAAACCAGACTCTTTATTTTGCTGACGTCGAAAATTTAGACAACTTCTATTATAAGGTTTCCAACGAGCTGGTTAAGAAACATGACGATTTCGAGGCTAAAGGGTCGGGATGGTCTCTATGTGGAAGTCCTCACACGTTAACTGTTTACGTGAACCAATTCTCGCCTCTTCGTGCATCCAGCTACGTTCCTCTTCCACCGAACATTCAACACAAGAGGGCTGTGTTAAATATACAGAACAGCGATAAAAAGTGTTTCCTTTGGTGTGTGTTGGCAGAACTTCATCCGATTCATTGGTCAAATAATCCAGAACGGGTTTATCATTACAAGCAATACGAGTCCGAGTTTGAAAGTGTAATGTCTGGCATCGAATACCCGGTGACATTGTCGGATATAACAAAGTTCGAAAATCATGCAGGAAAACGCATCGCTATTAATGTATATTCCTTCACGTCAGATAAATATCTCGTGCATCCCGTCAGGATAACCGATATCGACGATGACGATGCTCGTGTAATAAATCTCCTTCTCATTTCCAACGAGGATGTTCATCACTACACGCTAATTCGTTCAATGTCTCGATTACTAGGAAGCCAAACAACCAAGCATGAACATTGCATCGAAGTTTGCCCAAGGTGTTTGACCACGTTCGACGATCGTGACCGACGTGATCATCAAAATCTTCATAGTCGTCAAATTGCTATCGATAAACTTGCCGAACATAAAATTTATTGCGGCAACAACAGACCGGCTAGAATGATGATGCCCGAAACGAACGAAGTCGAAGAATTCAAAATGCACAAAGCATTGTCGGAACATCCCGCAATCATCGTCGCAGATTTCGAGGCGTTCCTCAAACCACTCTCCTACTGCGAACCGGATCCTGAAATTTCCTCCACAACGCCGTACCAGCTTCATCAACCTAATAGTTTCGGCTATGTTGTTGTGCGACGTGATAAAATAAATGAAGCATATATATACCGCGGGCCAAATGTAATCGAACACTTCCTGGAAAAAATGGTGGAGGCTGTTGAGGTAATTGGTAGCGTACTGCTTACATCAAAACCGATGGCACCTTTAACTGAAAATGAACTTCAAAATTACAATTCCACTGAGGTGTGTCCGGTATGTGATCAAAGTTTCACTGATGAGAACAAAAAAATATTCCACCACGATCATTTCAGCGGAAACTACATAGGTGGAATTTGCAACACGTGCAATCTTAAAATCCAGAAACCTAAATTCATCCCCATATTTTTTCACAACGGAAGCGGATATGATTTTCACCACCTGGTGAGACATCTTGGCTACGATCCGAAACGTATAGGTGTCTTGGCCGAGAATGAAGAACGCTACATTAGTCTCAGCAAGCAAGTGTCGATTCCGGGAACGAAAAATACAATCGAGATGCACTTCCTGGATTCGTATAGATTTCTCTCTGCAAGTCTGGATGCTTTAGCGAACAAACTCACCGACGATCAATTTAAAATAACTAGAGCTAGTTTTCCCAACGTAGACATAGAACTCGTTAGACGTAAAGGGGTTTATCCTTACGAATACGTTAGTGATGGTTCTAAATTTAACGACAACGCTCTTCCACTTCCAAGAGAATTTTACAGCAGACTCGGAGAGAAAGGAATCACGGACGAAGAATACCAACACGCGCAACTCATGTGGGAGAAATTAGAATGTAGGACACTCGGAGACTACCACGACGCATACTTAAAATTAGACGTGACGATACTCGCGGATGTTTTTCAAGCGTTCAGGAAAACGGCAACGAATATTTATAAATTAGATCCAGCGTATTTCTACAGTCTACCGGGATTAGCGTGGTCGGCAATGTTACTCCAGACAAAGGTCAAGCTGGAACTGATATCGGACGTTGACATGTTGCTATTTATCGAAAGAGGGATACGAGGTAGAATGGTGCAATGCGTACAGAGACATGCAAAAGCTAATAACGTACACATGAAAGAAGATTACGATTCAAATCGAGCATCGAATTACATCTTCTACGCCGACGTTAATAATCTCTACGGACATGCCATGGTTCAGAAACTTCCTTACGGGGGATTCGAATGGTTAGATACCACTTCGATAGACATTATTCATTTCGACGATAGCGAGTGTGGTTTCTTCACAGAGGTAGATCTCCAGTTCTCCGACCACCTGCACGACACGTTTTCGGATTTGCCTCCGACTCCCGAAATCAAATGTCCACCCGACTCGTTTCAAGACAAGCTTTTGTTAACATTGGACCCTAAACGGAGATACGTCGTCCACTACAAGAATCTCCGGTTTTTGATTGGGAAGGGTGTTCAGATAGTAAATGTTAGAAGAATACTAAAGTTTAAACATTCCACGTGGTTAAGACCTTACATAGAAACTAACACACAACATAGAACAGCTGCCACTTCCGATTTAGACAAGGACTTCTTTAAATGAATGAACAATGCGGTGTACCGAAAGACCATGGAGAATGTTAGAAAGCACGTAGACGTGAAATTAATTTCCGATAAGAATAAATGTCGGAAGTGGATAGCCGATCCTAGATTCAAGTCGAGAAAATTTACAACGAGAATTTGGCACTTTTCAATCTAGATATAAAATTGATGAAATTCAGAAAACCAATTTACGTTGGCGCAACGGTTCTCGACTTGTCGAAACTTTACATGTTCGAATTTCATTATGACGTGATGAAACCCTTCTACAATGATAAGATATCACTTTTGTACACGGACACCGACAGCTTTATTTACAGCATACAAACACCTAACCTATACGAAGACATAAAAAATCCTTCCATGCTTGAGTATTTCGATACTTCTGCGTATCCTCAACCCAACAGATTTGGAATTCCTTCCCTCAACAAAAAAGTACTAGGTAAACTGAAAGATGAATGTAACGGTGATATTTCTCACAACGTTGCAACGTTTAGAAAGTCGTTGATTTCGTTTCTGTATTTATCGTCGTTGGGTTTCCTCGTCATGTCGATCGTCGCGAATCCGAAATCGTCACTGTTCCAGCAAGAAGAGCAGCGTTCCGAAAATTGATTGATCAACAGGCCGTTGAGTTTAGATAACATGGAAGGTAGAAATTCATGATCTGCCTTGCGGTGTACAGTCTCCATTGTTTGCTTTCGGAAACCAAAGAGATTCATTGTCCTTGCTAGTTCTTTATTGTGTATGTGATAATTTGAGACAGTTAAAGTTTTTTTTATTTTAGTTATAGTTATTTAAGTTCATTTTTTTTTCAATTGCATTGCCTACAATTTTTACTAATTTCTAAACGATAGTGTCCCCAAGGCAACGTGGATTCCACAAGACAAAATACATCTTTTATCGTCATTCGGATCTAATGCTACTTTCCTAACTTTGTTTGTTGTAATCACGTGGTCTACGCTTTGGATTCTTTGTTCTATACTTAGTATCGTCGATTGTGAGTAAAGGCAATCGATGTAATCGTGGAAGGTGAGTTTGTTCTCCACCGTATTTTTGCCCACACCTTTTGCTTTCTTCGTGACGCTACTCTCTGTTCTCATGGCATACATCTTCGAACGCAAACCCGCGAACTCGACAATAATATCACCGTTACATTCATCTTTCAGTTTACCTAGTACTTTTTTGTTGAGGGAAGGAATTCCAAATCTGTTGGGTTGAGGATACGCAGAAGTATCGAAATACTCAAGCATGGAAGGATTTTTTATGTCTTCGTATAGGTTAGGTGTTTGTATGCTGTAAATAAAGCTGTCGGTGTCCGTGTACAAAAGTGATATCTTATCATTGTAGAAGGGTTTCATCACGTCATAATGAAATTCGAACATGTAAAGTTTCGACAAGTCGAGAACCGTTGCGCCAACGTAAATTGGTTTTCTGAATTTCATCAATTTTATATCTAGATTGAAAAGTGCCAAATTCTCGTTGTAAATTTTTCTCGACTTGAATCTAGGATCGGCTATCCACTTCTGACATTTATTCTTATCGGAAATTAATTTCACGTCTACGTGCTTTCTAACATTCTCCATGGTCTTTCCGTACACCGCATTGTTCATTAATTTAAAGAAGTCCTTGTCTAAATCGGAAGTGGCAGCTGTTCTATGTTGTGTGTTAGTTTCTATGTAAGGTCTTAACCACGTGGAATGTTTAAACTTTAGTATTCTTCTAACATTTACTATCTGAACACCCTTCCCAATCAAAAACCGGAGATTCTTGTAGTGGACGACGTATCTCCGTTTAGGGTCCAATGTTAACAAAAGCTTGTCTTGAACCGAGTCGGGTGGACATTTGATTTCGGGAGTCGGAGGCAAATCCGAAAACGTGTCGTGCAGGTGGTCGGAGAATTGGAGATCTACCTCTGTGAAGAAACCACACTCGCTATCGTCGAAATGAATAATGTCTATCGAAGTGGTATCTAACCATTCGAATCCCCCGTAAGGAAGTTTCTGAACCATTGCATGTCCGTAGAGATTATTAACGTCGGCGTAGAAGATGTAATTCGATGCTCGATTTGAATCGTAATCTTCTTTCATGTGTACGTTATTAGCTTTTGCATGTCTCTGTACGCATTGCACCATTCCACCTCGTATCCCTCTTTCGATAAATAGCAACATGTCAACGTCCGATATCAGTTCCAGCTTGACCTTTGTCTGGAATAACATTGCCGACCACGCTAATCCCGGTAGACTGTAGAAATACGCTGGATCTAATTTATAAATATTCGTTGCCGTTTTCCTGAACGCTTGAAAAACATCCGCGAGTATCGTCACGTCTAATTTTAAGTATGCGTCGTGGTAGTCTCCGAGTGTCCTACATTCTAATTTCTCCCACATGAGTTGCGCGTGTTGGTATTCTTCGTCCGTGATTCCTTTCTCTCTGAGTCTGCTGTAAAATTCTCTTGGAAGTGGAAGAGCGTCGTCGTTAAATTTAGAACCATCACTAACGTATTCGTAAGGATAAACCCCTTTACGTCTAACGAGTTCTATGTCTACGTTGGGAAAACTAGCTCTAGTTATTTTAAATTGATCGTCGGTGAGTTTGTTCGCTAAAGCATCCAGACTTGCAGAGAGAAATCTATACGAATCCAGGAAGCGCATCTCGATTGTATTTTTCGTTCCCGGAATCGACACTTGCTTGCTGAGACTAATGTAGCGTTCTTCATTCTCGGCCAAGACACCTATACATTTCGGATCGTAGCCAAGATGTCTCACCAGGTGGTGAAAATCATATCCGCTTCCGTTGTGAAAAAATATGGGGATGAATTTAGGTTTCTGGATTTTAAGATTGCACGTGTTGCAAATTCCACCTATGTAGTTTCCGCTGAAATGATCGTGGTGGAATATTTTTTTGTTCTCATCAGTGAAACTTTGATCACATACCGGACACACCTCAGTGGAATTGTAATTTTGAAGTTCATTTTCAGTTAAAGGTGCCATCGGTTTTGATGTAAGCAGTACGCTACCAATTACCTCAACCTCCTCCACCATTTTTTCCAGGAAGTGTTCGATTACATTTGGCCCGCGGTATATATATGCTTCATTTATTTTATCACGTCGCACAACAACATAGCCGAAACTATTAGGTTGATGAAGCTGGTACGGCGTTGTGGAGGAAATTTCAGGATCCGGTTCGCAGTAGGAGAGTGGTTTGAGGAACGCCTCGAAATCTGCGACGATGATTGCGGGATGTTCCGACAATGCTTTGTGCATTTTGAATTCTTCGACTTCGTTCGTTTCGGGCATCATCATTCTAGCCGGTCTGTTGTTGCCGCAATAAATTTTATGTTCGGCAAGTTTATCGATAGCAATTTGACGACTATGAAGATTTTGATGATCACGTCGGTCACGATCGTCGAACGTGGTCAAACACCTTGGGCAAACTTCGATGCAATGTTCATGCTTGGTTGTTTGGCTTCCTAGTAATCGAGACATTGAACGAATTAGCGTGTAGTGATGAACATCCTCGTTGGAAATGAGAAGGAGATTTATTACACGAGCATCGTCATCGTCGATATCGGTTATCCTGACGGGATGCACGAGATATTTATCTGACGTGAAGGAATATACATTAATAGCGATGCGTTTTCCTGCATGATTTTCGAACTTTGTTATATCCGACAATGTCACCGGGTATTCGATGCCAGACATTACACTTTCAAACTCGGACTCGTATTGCTTGTAATGATAAACCCGTTCTGGATTATTTGACCAATGAATCGGATGAAGTTCTGCCAACACACACCAAAGGAAACACTTTTTATCGCTGTTCTGTATATTTAACACAGCCCTCTTGTGTTGAATGTTCGGTGGAAGAGGAACGTAGCTGGATGCACGAAGAGGCGAGAATTGGTTCACGTAAACAGTTAACGTGTGAGGACTTCCACATAGAGACCATCCCGACCCTTTAGCCTCGAAATCGTCATGTTTCTTAACCAGCTCGTTGGAAACCTTATAATAGAAGTTGTCTAAATTTTCGACGTCAGCAAAATAAAGAGTCTGGTTTTTTGTACGATGATAAAAAATACTCTTTGTGCCATCAACTTTCTCGTATTCAGAAAACAGAACAACGTATACTTTTATAGAGTTGTTTTCAAGTTTATCTTTCAAAATATTTAGTACAGATGTTTTTGTTTCGTCCAAGAAACTTAGAATGTCACGGCCTGGTTCTGACTTAATTGAAAAATCCTGGAGTTGGTCGTTGAATGCAGATCTAATTGGTTTGCGTTTATTAGATAATTTAATTTGCTTGGAAGTGGAAGCTTCCGTTTCTGAATTATCGATTTTTCTTTTCAATGTTCCTTGTTCGGTCGATGGTTTGCAAATTTTGAGGTGTTTACTTAAATGTGCAATGCTGATCATCTTTCCGCATCCAGCACAAAACTTAGAAGGTAACGAACGATTAATTCTCGAACCTGTTTCGCTACATCTTGCCCTGTGTACAGATAAATTGTTCCTTGAGATTAGCTTCCCACAAGTAACACATTCAGTTTTATCATTTTTACGATTGAAACTGGTGGTGGATGCCATTGCTTTCTCCAAAATCACAGAAATCAAAAAAATCTAGTATATAGCGATACAATTTTCAGGTATGTTATTTTATATAGAATTTCTTGGAGTGATTACAAAACTCAAAAATTCAATCTACTGTAAATAGAATTTCAGGTATGTTATTTATATAGAATTTCTTGTGTGCGAATACAAAAACTCAAGAATTCAATCTACTGTGAATACAATTTTCAGGTATGTTATTTTATATAGAATTTCTTGAGGTGATTACAAAACTCAAAAAAAATCAATCTACTGTGAATATAATTTTCAGGTATGTTATTTTATATAGAATTTTCTCAGGGCGAATACAAAACTCAAAAATCCGAGACAGTTCAGTTTTAACGTGTTCATATTTGGAAAAAAAAATGCAAAATACGCCTTGGAGATTTCAACCAATCCACTTTACTAGATTGGCAAAACTCTAACTATTGTTATTTGGAACCCTTAACCTTATTTGGTGACGTAGAGTACGCATAGAGAGGTTGGGTTTAGTGTGTCGGTCGAGTCTCGGTGTCCTCTGTCCTCCCATACCAAAATAAACATAGGTCGTCATGGAACAAAAAAAAATGTACCAGCGTTAAATTGCTAATATCTCGAATTTTTGACAAACAGAGATGTCCCATAGGACCTTTGAGAAAAAAAAACACGTGAAAATCTACAGAGGCGTGGTTATCTAACCGCAGCCGTTAGAACCTTTTTTGGGTTGGGCACCACGCACCCTGGTTATAGGGGCCAGGAATCCTAAAAAAAAAAAAAAAACAATTATTATTTGTTTGCTTGCGTCACAATACGGAAATAATAAGAGGCACGAGCGCGCGTGTGGCACATCGTTCCCCCGAGATAGGTTTACAAAAGATCACGATATATAAACATTTGGCCCCGGGACTTGGAAAATTACGATAAGGTGCATTCATCCTTCGAAGGATGAGAGGATGAGAGAGTGCATTTCACTCATCACTGCTTTTCTGCGCCGTGAAACATCGTCAGCGCAATAATTGAGGCGCGGAACGTGGAGAGAAAGTGAGTTTTTGATGTTTTGGTGGTCGTGTGGTCAAGAAATCAGGGTTGTGGTCAAACATACATTTACTATCTGGATTACGCTGAGAGCAGAAGCCTATTAGCAGGTCGTAGTAGATTACACTGAGGGGGACCTTACAGTATGAGGAGGCAGCCTTATAGGAAGATGTCGTAAGTCATTTCAAAAGTAGGTCAAAGGGCGAGTTAGCATAAGAGCAAAATTTGCAGGAGGTAAAAAATAGCTTAAAAAGTGATGCCAGAGCTTTTTCTGTCCATTTTTCTCTCATTGTAGGTTAGTTTAGTGCGTAAAACGTCGTAAAATAAAAAGTAGGTCAAAGGGTGTCGCCAGAACGTACGGTTCCACCTACTAACCTATGTTCGGAAATCGAAAATAGCGACCGGAAGCGGGCTTATCTTGGAAACGGTAAGACTTAGAAAAAATCTGTTTGCGGATTCGTCATGTACACCTATACGTGAGAAAAAGTATGAATAGAACTTATGCTCGGAAATCCAAAATGGCGACCGGAAGTGGGATTATCTTGGAAACGGTAAGACTTAGGAAAAATCTGTTTGGGAATTCATCACGTACGCCTATATGTAAGTAAAATATCAATAGAACCTATGATCGGAAATCCAAAATGGCGACCGGAAGTGGGGTTATCTTGGAAACGGTAAGACTTAGGAAAAATCTGTTTGGTGATTGATCATGTACACCTATATGTGAGAAAAAATATGAATAGAACCTATGCTCGGAAATCCAAAATGGCGACCGGAAGTGGGGTTATCTTGGAAACGGTAAGACTTAGGAAAAATCTGTTTGGTGATTCATCATGTACACCTATATGTAAGTAAAATATGAATAGAACCTATGCTCGGAAATCGAAAATGGCGACCGGAAGTGGGGTTATCTTGGAAACGGTAAGACTTAGGAAAAATCTGTTTGCGGATTCGTCATGTACACCTATATGTGAGAAAAAATATGAATAGAACCTATGCTCGGAAATCCAAAATGGCGACCGGAAGCGGGCTTATCTTGGAAACGGTAAGACTTAGAAAAAATCTGTTTGCGGATTCGTCATGTACACCTATACGTGAAAAAAAATATGAATAGAACTTATGCTCGGAAATCCAAAATAGCGACCGGAAGTGGGGTTATCTTGGAAACAGTAAGACTTAGGAAAAATCTGTTTGGGGATTCATCATGTACACCTATACATAAGAAAAAATATGAATAGAACCAATACTGTCCGGAAGTCATGCGGGTTTGGACGTGACGACGCAGTTCAATAACATAGGTTAGACCAAGGAAAAAACCTTGGTGATTTTATTTCGAGTAAGGTGTTGGCAACACTGCGAGAAAATGAGGCTTATGTCTTACAAGAGCAAACCATTAAGTCGAGCCTCACTTTCGGTTGCAGCTCTGTCTTTATGGTTCTACTCTAAAGTAGGTCAAAGCACGTAGAGGATCTCGTATAGTTTAGCACGAAAAAAAAAATGAATAGGTTAAGTTATATCACGTAAGATCGTGACATTCGTACCAAGTACGAGTGGGAAAAAAGGAGAAAAATAGGAAATTTTACAAAAACATCGCTAAACGCTAAAACATCGACAAAAATTTGTCAAAATATGTCAAAAAGTGGTCAATTGATAAAAAAAGAGGTTACAAAAACGCTCGTACCAAGTACTGCGTTGAAACAACCCAATTACACTACTTATCATGTCAAGAGAACTTATCTGTTTTTCTTTCTTCTTTGAAATGACAGGACTCTTAGCAGAGGTGTGATTTATACATTTTACCTCAAAATAACAAAAGTTATAGGAAGAAGAAAATAAAGTTTTACACCAAAATTCTGTGGCTGCCACAATAGACCAAAGTGAATGAAAAATGTAGTTTTTAATCGTATATTCCTACAACCATGCAAAGTCATGTTGAAAATAGGCTGGTACTTCTTGGGTAAAAAATAATAACGCTGTATATGGAAAGTAGTGTTACCATCTTACGGACAAAAATTTTTGAAAATTGCTTCTAGCGATGGCCCTATGGATGCTGGATGGACCAAAAGTTGCAGGGAAGCATGACTTAAGACCACTCTTTATGCAAAATTTTAGAAAACTGTAATTTTCAAAATTGGGCATTTCCTGCTTGCTTTGATTCCTCCTTCTTTACTGGTCCTTTATTTTACTTTTAATCTCTTTCCATCCACACCTCTCCCACTCGAGAGCAGATTAATATCGTGGAAACTTTATACAATAATTTCAACATACAATAATTTATCTATTCCTAGGTTCATATGACAATACAAAAGTACAGAATATGATTGGAGTGGATAATTCATAATTGACATTACCTTTCTGAGAGAGTATTGTTTATTCAAAATATTATCTGTTGCGGTGATTAATATAATGATATTAATGTTTTTAGTGTCTTAATGATGTAACAGTTGGGCTGAAAAGTTCATAGGCTGACTCATAGATGGCGTTACTAGAATTAAATCCATGTGATTTTTACTTAGTACTAACCTTCAAAAGATACGTGTATAAATTTCACAGCTGCCGGATAATTAGTTCGTGAGATATAGCATTGTGAGTGAAGCAGCTTTTGTTATTGTGAAAAAATGGATAAAAAAGAATTTTGTGTGTTAATAAAGCATTGCTTTTTGGCGGAAAAAAAAATACTGTTGAAGCCAAGGCTTGACTTGATAAACATTATTCGGACTCTGCACCAGGAAAATCCACCGTTGAGAAGTGGTTTGCTAAATTTAAACGAGGCGAAATGAGCATCGAAGACGATGCACGCAGTGGACGCCCCAAAGAGGCTGTTACCGACGAAAACATAAAAAAAGTCCACAAAATAATTTTAATTGATTGTAAAGTGAAGTTGATCGAGATAGCTGAGACTTTAAAAATATCAAAGGAACGTGTTGGACATGTTGTGCATGAATATTTGAACATGCGAAAGCTGTGTGCAAAATGGGTGCCACGCGTGCTGTTTCATCAAGACAATGCACCGTGTCACAAATCAATGAAAACGATGGCAAAATTATATGAATTAGACTACGAATTGCTTCCCCATCCACCATATTCTCCAGATCTGGCCCCAGTGACTTTTTCCTGTTTGCAGACCTTAAAAGAATGCTCGCTGGAAAGAAATTTAGCACTGATGAAGAGGTAATCGCCGAAACTGAGGCCTATTTTGAGGCTAAAGAGAAATCGTACTATAAAAATGGCATCGAAAAATTGTATGACCGCTATAATCGTTGTATCGCCCTCAAAGGCAACTATATTGAATAATAAAATCGAATTTTGTCAAAAAAATATTTTTTACTATGTTAGCCTACGAACTTTTCAGCCCAACTGTTACATCACAAGATTTAATATAATAAAAATCAGTTCATTGTTTTAAAATAGGATATCTTTGGAAAAGTCATTCTCCAAGGAATTATTAAAACTGTAATTCTTTATACATAATTATATTTGTATTTCAGCTCAAAGGCTTGCAAAGATGGTGTCTCTCAAGACAGCAGAATGGATTCCATGGCCGTCCAAATAAACCTGTTGATACTTGCTACTCGTTCTGGTTAGGAGCAACATTAAAGGTGGGGTATTTTTTATTTTAAAAAATTCATATAAATATTTATGGTGGAACATGAATTATATTCAGCAATGTTCACACTTTGGGTGAAAATGATCATTTATGTAATTGAACATTTTTTTTTAACTCTTCGTCTGTAGACATATATTTTTCTTATATGGTTTGTACACAAAGTTTCTGAGAGACCCTGTCATTATGTTCTGTCTTTAGATTGTCATAAATGAATATAAAATGTAAAAAAATGTGCTAGGTTAATGTTGAAATGGACACAATGTACAAATTACATCAATAATTAACAATAGAAATGTAGATTTCAGTAAAAAGAAAAGGTAAAGTGCTCCCCTGTGCCTTGCACCATGCCATGAAGGCATATAGGGTGTGTGAAGTTAGGGCCACACACTTTCTTGATCACGGCCGAAGGTGGGGGTGATGTGATCAGTAGCATGCCCCTGGCTGCCTTTACCTGCCAGAGTTTCCTCCAGGTACCCACTTTGTATGACGCTGGCTGGGATCCGGAGCAGCTTGAATAGATGGGAAAAACCCCGGTTCCCCCCTGCCAGGGATCAAACCCGGGTCTCTCGGTAGTCAGATGCCCTAACGACTGAGCTACCACGGATATCATGAATTGTAACTTACTCTGTACACCAGGGTCTGACAGACCCTGTGAGATGCAACAGAAAGTTAAATGAATCACACTAGTTCTGTTTCAAGCTGTTAAATGCTGCACTCCTTCCTGTTAACACAACTAACACCAAACTGGATTTACACATAGGCAACAATAACTTACATTGTCTATTGTGCATATTAATGGTACAGGGTCTGGGAGACCCTGGTTTACAGAGGGTTAAGCTTCCCTGAAGCAATGTGTTGACATTTTTGTAACTTTGTCTATCTGAAGACCACAAATGTGATCTCCATCAACTATTTCTGAAACCTGATTATCATTCTAAATTTCTTTACTAGTGAAAAATGTTATCAAGTTGTTAGTGTCAATGGAAAATGTATAAATATTGTTAACTACTGCAAATTGTTACAATTTTCAAATATTGGTGTCAGTGGAAATCAGTAGATGATGTGAAATTTCAGTGGTTTGGGAAAAGGATTTTTAAATTATCATCTATAGGGCTGAGTTGATACCAATGTTTCAGCCGATACCAGGAGCATCGGCATCAGATTGAAATTAGTCACGGATAGAGACCGATACTTTTCCAGTGGCCTAGTGTCTTGCAGAGTCTGCAAAAATGTCACAATACACTTTCATGAAATATAAATACCCTGGAAATTTTGAAACCATTTCAATATTTTTACAACATTGGGGAAAGAATTGGAATTTGTGATCTCACGTGCAATTATGAATATTTGAGAACAAAAGTGGGAGATTGCTATGATATAGTTCCAATGGAAAATGTGTGTATTAAGATTAGGGCTGAGCCGATATTGATGTATTCGTACACACTGGTATTGGTTACATTTTATTGACCAATACCAGCTGATTCTTTTCCGACATTTTGGTTGATTATGGGGTCTGCAAAAATAATGCATGACACCTTCTGGGAATCTAATTACCTTGGAAGTGATTCAAAAGTCGAAGATTCCATTGATTTTGCACAAATATTATGTGAAAAGACTGTATTTTGCAATTATGAAACAGGTATTTCAATATTCTCATGTAATTTTTGAAGCAAAAAACTGGTAAATTGATGCTTATAACTGGAGTGGAATGAATATTCACCCACTGGTGTTATTCAATAATTTGAACAACTTTTAATTGTTACAATTTCCAATCATCGGTATCGGCGGAAATCTGTATGGGTATCGGGCTCAGCCCTAATTAAAATATATAAATATTCCATACTACTTGGAATTGTTACAATTTTCAAGTAATGGTGTTAGTGGAAATAAAAAAAATGTCAGCAGTGGTATCAGTTCAATTCTAATTGTCTATAACTATAGTCTGAGCTGAGCATGGCATAAACATATTTGTTTAATTTGCATTCATTCTACTAAAAAACATACTTATGAATATAGAACAATTTGAAAATTTTCTTAGTTCTTTTTGTAGAATGTAATTACACTTTCGTATAGTTGAGACAACATTATATATTTCAGCTGCTTGGGGTATATGAGATGATAGACTATGGCCAAAACAGAGAATACATTATGTCTACCCAGGATCCCATAATTGGAGGCTTTTCTAAATGGGTGAACACAACCCCTGATCCGTTACATGCTTATTTAGGTAGGTTTTTACTATGTATGGGACTTAGTTTTATGTGCACCATATTTTAAACTATTACAGTTCTGTTGTATGATTTTTCTTGTTTTTTCTCTTCTTACGATGTACGTTTTTACAGTCTTAGCTCCTGTACTTTGGGAATGATCATGGATTTTAAGCATCAGATTTCTTTTATTTGTCAGTATTAAAATCCCATGTCTCATTGACAACATTATGGGAGAGCTAAGGATGACATTATCTTTCCCCAAAATTTTACATCTTGAGAACATGCATGCCATATGTTTACTTATGTTTACAGACCCATACCCAGTCCAGGACTTGAATTCTAAATCTCTTGTGGCTGAAACTTGTAGTTCTTAAATCCAGTTTGAGTTTTTATTTACTATTACAACACCATAATGTGATTTTCATAACTGTATTGAACTCAAAATATAGTCAGTACTTTGTAACAAAATGTTGATATTTTATTCATGACAAAATGTGTGTGTGTAATTATCAGTTCTCCAATTACTGGCTAGGTAGCTGAGCCATTAAGAGCCCAACATTTGATCTTACCATCAAAGTTGCCTCGTTAAGTGCCAGTCCGGGCATTAGTGTTCTTTGCTCAATTTCATCTAATCTAATCCAAAAGGTGAAAGGTGCAGAAAAGCGATGCTGAATAACAAAAATACAAATATGTACACACCCATTCACTATTCAATATGAATACCAATTGTCTGTTGGGCTTCTAATGTTATTTGTGTTTTCTTCCAATATAGGACTGTGTGGATTGAGCTTAATGGGCGAAGAAGGGTTACTGACAGTTCATGCAGGGTTAAATATTAGCGAAAGAGCTCTGGAGCACCTTCACAGTCTTCACAAGCAGTGGGATAAGGTGGATAAGTGACCCTAGCATAAATGGATTATCTCTTCCTGTAAGTAGCAGTCTCTTCTATGATGATATGGTTCTTTCAGTATGTCAAATTGTATTTACATATGGCATCTACCAAATGGCAGTTGATAACTCTGTCTGAACATAGGCACGGATCCAGAAGAATCTACCATGCATAGGCAGCTCACAATCAGTGTGCTATGAAAAATGTTGGCCGGTTCACACACAAATGTGGCAATGTTTTTATGTACCTTTGAGTCTGTTTCAGAATTTAGCAGTTGCAAAAAAAGCCGGCTTTTTTGAATGGATGGGTTTTTTTTTTTCGATAAAAAGCTGGCTTTTTTGGGGGGGAACCCGAAAATTTGTCTTTTTTGGCTTTTTACCAATTAGAGCTAACCTATTTCACTTGAAGTTACTGTTATGAGTTTACAGGCTTGTAGTGACATATTTTACAACTAGCTAAAGGAAATTTACATGATGTAGCAGCCAAGAGACAGATATTGGCCAATCCATATTGGTTCAGATACAAATTTAACTCTAGCTTACCGAGAGGAGGGGGGAGGGGGGGCTTGCAGGCTCACCACCTCTATTTTTTAGATTTTTCAACTGTTTGAAAATAAATTACATTGTTTCCTAGGATGTCCTTAATATTTATTTATTACTTTTGTGCATAAAAACAAATGTAATGTAATTAGGAGGCAAAATGCACTTGGTGCTCATAACAGGCGCCATCTTTGAATGTGTCTCATTCGAGACACTCATGCCAGTAACAGTGTAGAATTGGTTGGTAATGATGGTAATTATTGTAATTATTATATTCATAGGCGTGCGCAGATCCTCTGATTAGGGGGCGGGCAAAAGCCTTAATGAATGTTCAATCGGAGAAAGAAAACCCTAATTTCATCTTACTGTTTTATTGTATGGAATAGGGGTGTATATAGTGTGTGTCTGGACCTCCAAAAATCACTGAATTAACAGAATTCAAACTTCTGTAGCACCAGTGTTTTTTGCTCCCTCCTTCATTTCCCCTTTCTGTAGTTCAGAGACTATTTTACATATATACATGCTTTCGTATAGCAAAACAACTACATATAATTTATTCATTTCCAACAGTACAGGATCTTTGGGGGAGGAGGCATCCCCCCACTTTTCACTTTTCCACTTTTTGTCTCCGAACTATGACTTCCTAATGCTAAGTCTTGTCTACAAAGAAAAAGTAAACTGCCCTTGACCCCCTCCCCATTTTTGTCACCCAATCGCCGCTGCTGATTTCCAATGAATGATATTTTTTTTCTCCAAACACATAAGAGTGTGAAACTTGGTCCCTTACATTGAAAGAGGAACATAAATTGAGAGTATTTGAAAATAAGATCCTTAGGAAAATCTTTGGACCTAAAAGGGATGAGGAAACAGGTGAGTGGAGAAGGTTACATAATTTAGAACTACATAATTTGTATTCATGTCCAGATATTATCAAGAAGACTTAGGGGGGCAGGCCATGTGGCACGAATGGGAGAGGAAAGAGGAGTTTACAGGATTCTTGTTGGGAAACCTGATGGTAAGAGACCTGTAGGAAGGCCAAGACGAAGATGGAGGGACAACGTTGAGATGGACCTAAGGGAAATCGGTAGAGATGGAAAAGAGTATATAGAACTTGCTCAAGATAGGGAAAGATGGAAGGCCTGTGTTGCTGCAGCCATGAACCTTCGGGTTTAAGAAGGCTAGGGAGTTAGTTAGTTAGTTAAACACATAAGAGGTAACACAACTAACGAATAAAGTGTTTGGGAGTGTTAATAACAAGAAATTTACTAGAGAACGAAGTTGAATAGTTCAATTTCATAGCAAATATTGCACCTTCCTCCCCTCCGTAGTAGCTGGAACTTTCATCGGCTTGAAAATACTTAATTTTTTAAAAAAAAGCATAATACTGTTTAATAACGGTGATAAGATTCCTCTGCAATAAATTTTTAAGTGAGAGTATTAGGAGGGGCAACTGCACCTTCACAGTCTGCACCCTCTTCCCCCATGTGCATGCCTATTATTATATTTAATAAACAATCACACTTCTACGAACTAAAAAGCATTAATAAAAAAATATTACAAATTTTGTGAGTTTTAGTGAATGATAAAATATATGTGAGACACTCATGCAATAATTGGTTATTATTTTTTAATAATGATAGTAATTTTTGTAATTATTATAATTAATAAATAACTGCACATAATCAGCTAAGGAAGCAGTGATTCAATATTACAATGTTTTCTTGAATTTTAGTGATAAAAAAAAGTATGGGCTTGTGAGTTGCCTCCCAGTATGTAAGTTTCTCGTATGGCATGGGTAAGCTAGGATTAGAACTAAACATGTAGTCCTGATGAGCACATCTGACCATGAAACAAGCTTTTACATGTTTGTGTCTCAATTTAAATGTTGATGTCATAAAATATGAAATAAATGTTAATATCAAAATATTCGATGTTTCGGGACAATTAAAAATCTTCACTGTTCACAACACATGTGCAGAAGTATAGGTATTACGTGAATTTGTGTATATATCCTGTTTAACAGAGCTTTGTGATGGAAGCGACATGTGGCTCTTGGAAACCAACCCTTAGAAGTAAATGCAACCTTTCGAACCGAAGCAACATAAACTGCAAGTGTCACTTGTCACTTAACCTGTACCATTTTCTTAGGGAAATTTCAGACTGAAGCAACGAGTGACATGTGTCGCTTGGAAGCAGACCCTCAGTAATTCATTAAACCTTCTAAAGCGACATGGGACAACGAGCTAAACATGTCACTTACATGTTGCTCGGACTACACTGTTTTCTCAATGGCGTGCATCATGGTCTGTTGTTGTTGCATGCATGGTGAACGTTTTGCTTTATACTGTGATCATCTGTGACTGCAATCTGAAAGCTCCCTCATTGACGTGCATCATGCAGCCTCGGTCTTGTGGATGCTTGCTTACAGACTGAAGGGGTCCATGTCACCTGTCACTTCAATGTGATCCCCCCCCCCCACACACACACACACTGTCATGTGTTGCTTCGGTCTGAACGTTCTCAATACTTGACAAGATTGTTAGCTACTTCATAAGAGATTTAGATTTAATTTAGCCTCTAAATCACAGAGAATAAATTGCAAGTACTGTTGATGGAAAAACACCAGCTTTTTGAAAGAAGGTTCCTTTTATAATCATGAATGACCCTCTGGAGTGGTATAAAGTAATGCTCTTGCCTCGTAATAAGAAGAGGTCTGAGGTTCAATCCTCAGTGGAGGCAGAGTGCTTTGGATCTCATTTCAAACTGTAGGTCCAGTCAAGATTTGCAGCCAGTCTTATTTGCTTCTATACTTCAATTTTAGTGCCAGTGTTTTTCAGCCGCCGTTGCACACAGCAAGTCTATACGTAATTGAACTATGATTATGGCATACTTGATATATTAATATTAATTTCCATATAAAGTTTAAAGATCAGAAATGTATGTATGAATGAAATAGTTGGGATCAGGTCATTGACTAGTAAGAAATAAATGTACGGGGCTGTGGTCTCACAAAGGTTGAGAACCACTGCAACAAGCAGCCAAAATACAGCATGTCCACAAAAACACTCCTCGATTTTATTTGGTTATAAAATGAAAACTTTGAGGAATATTGTGTTCATTTTTTGGGTAAACGTGTAAAAACTCATAAAGTTTCATGTGATTGAATTTCATTACAGACACTCAATGTGTGCCCCACCTGTCACACGGCAAACATCTAGGTGATAATCGAGCTCATTCCAGACTCTGGAAAGCATATCGGGCGTGATTGTGTTTACAGCTTCTGTGATTCTGTCCTGCAGAATTTCAATGGATGCGGGTAGCGGAGGTACGAACACTATGTCTTTGATATACCCCCACAAGAAAAAATCACAAACACTAAGGTCCGGTGACCTAGGAGGCCAGGGAAGAAACACCTGATCATGGCATCCAGCACGACCTATCCATCTGTTTGGCAGGACCTCATTGAGAAAGTTACAGACGTTACGATGCCAGTGCGGTGGTGCCCCATCTTGTTGGAAAAGGTAGTCACCTACCTCAGTAAGTTGAGGCATCAACCAGTTTTGTAACATATCCAAGTAACTGTCGCCGGACACAGTTTCGCCTTCAAAGAAAAAAGGACCATAAACTCTCTGTTCAGATATGGCACAAAACACATTACACTTAGGAGAATCACATTGTATCTCCAGCGTGGCGTGGGGATTCTCCAATCCCCATATCCGCACATTGTGTCTGTTTACCTTACCATGCAGGTGGAAGGTTGCTTCATCACTGAAAATGATCTTCGACAGAAGATTGTCATCATTTTCCATTAACTGCTGGAGATCCGAACAGAACTGCTGTCGCTTTGGACGGTCTTCAGGTTTTAACTTCTGCACCAATTGCAGTTTATATGGCTGAAAATGCAAGCATTTTCGTAACACCTTGCTAATCGTACTTTTTGGGATTTGTAGTTCAATACTCGCTCTGCGCACTGACTTTTTGGGGCTCCGAACAAAGGTTTCCCTCACACTCTCAACAACTTGCTGTGGGACTGTCTGTTGGCCAGAGTGCCCTTTCCGCTTGTCACAGATGCACCCTTCTTCGACGAAATCCTTGTACCACTTCAAAATGGACTTGTTCGAAGGTGGTTCCACACCAAATTTACGCCTGAACGAACGTTGAACAGACACGACACTCTTTGTTGTGTGTAATTCTAACACACACCAACTTCGTTGCTGTTTTGAAAGCACCATCTTGAATTTACTGCCCTCTAGCGGAAAAATGGGTCAATTTCACAACCTGTAGGGAATAAACAAAAGTATTTTGAGTTACTACTCCTTCTGACACCATACTTACAAACATATTGCAAAAAGTTTTCATTTTATAACCAAATAAAATCGAGGAGTGTTTTTGTGGGCATGCTGTACATCTCTAGTTGCTCCATGACCAGGTTTAGTGGCCATTTAACCAAATTATATATGATGTACTGGAAAGCCAGAATACAAATATATTTTACTGAACACAAAATTTAATGTAAAGAGATCTGATACTAGATTTTCTAAAGGTAGAGCAGTATTTTCTTTTTTGCTTCATTTGAGTGTTCGTATAACAAATTCAAACATTGAAAATCATATCAATCATGCTATTAGGTTCTATTAAAAACAAATACAAAACTACTCTAGTTATGTGAATATGTTTATACTACATAGATATATTTAATAAGCCTACCGAAATATGAAGGTAACACTCGGAAATAACCAACCATTAAAAAAAGTCAGCTTCTTTGAAAACACCGTTTATGTCTAGCTACAAATTTCATATTGTAAATTGTATTTTATATTTAGAAATGAGTGTCCATTTCACAGTAGGGAGATAAACTAAAACCGTGGAAGAGGGAAAATACTGCCAACTCCTGTTGATGTGAAAAAGCCCAACTAAAAAAGCTGCAGAAAAAAACTCAATTTTTTTTCCAAAAAAAGCCAGTCTTTTCAGACCACTTCCAACTCTAGAATTTACCCTTGGCTCCTCATGTTGTTGGCAAAGTACTCTGGTAATCGCTAGTTCTGGTAAACAAACCATCTTGTTTTACTTTAATAGAAAAGTTTAATCTTCGCAAATGCACTTAACATTTAGAAACAAATACACGCACATCGGTATTGTTCTAGATATTTTCATATTACAGTCCTCTTGTTGCTATGCTCTTTTGAGCTTGTTGATAAATCTCTCAGTTGAAGAGGAAGGACGTGTTTTCTAGCCGCTCCGTTCTAAGCTCGTGGTAAGCAATGGGGGTTTCGACCGAGACCTGGCGTTGCCGGATTGGAATGTTCGTGGTGAAATCAGGCCTGAAATGTCAGGTGTCTGCGGAATGTAGCTCTGAATCGAAGCAATGTTATTGTGCATATGGTTTAGTGATTTTAGTGCTACTAGTGATAGGTGGTGTGGAACAAAATCCTGGGCCCAGTGATGAAATGGGAGAGATCAAAGCAATGCTGCAAGAACTCAAGGCTTCGAACGACTCCTTAGTTTCCGAAGTTCGGCAATTCGGCACCTCACTCAAAACCCTCGTCACTAGAGTGGACGTTCTGCAGAGAGATGTTGGCTCCCTTACGAAACGTGTGGAGGAACTGTCTCAACAAAATAACTGGCTGGAACAAAGACTGGACGACCAAGAAGACAGAAGCCGACGCGATAACTTGGTGTTATACGGTGTTGAAGAAGGGGACTCGGGAGAAGACTGGAGCCAGACGGAGGCGAAAGTGCGAACGATAATTAAGGACAAATTAAACATCGATCTGCAAGAGGATTCCATCCAGAGAGCGCATCGGATCAACACAAACAGTAACCGAGGTCCTCGTCCCATCGTCTGTCGCTTCTTGCGATACAAGGAAAAAGAAAAAGTTATTGGATGCCGCAACAAACTGAAGGGAACGAAGATATTTCTGGACCAAGACTTCTGTTATTCCACTCGCAAAGAACGCCAAGGATTACTCGAGCATATGCACCGAGCCCGGAACGCTGGTCACCGTGCGTACATTAGTTATCGCCATCTTGTGGTCGACAACACAAGATATTCCCTGCGCGATCTGCAAGCTGACCCTGGCAACCCTTCTGATGCCCAAAGTGTTGGTCCCCGCCTGGAGCAAAGTGAAAGCGGAGGTCAAGAACCCTCACCCCTCGTTCGTCCAGGAAATCTAGGAATGCAGGATGGAAGGGGGAGCAAGTGGGCAAGAGGTAGCGGTCTCCGAGCTCTTTGAGGACGTCAAGGTAGCCACGCCCAGCGCAACTTGTCAGGTAAGAAGTTTATTTCACCTGTTCGTGTCCCTGCTTTTGTGGAGACGCCAATCAATCTTGCTAGAACTGACCCTTCCAAAACTCTGTGCGACAATGAAAAAAACATAATTAGCATGAACATAATTTATCAGAATCTGAGAGGAGTTCGATCAAAAACCAAACAGTTCTTTTTAAGTGTATTGAGTAACAATTACGACGTGGTCTTGTGCACGGAAACGTGGCTAAATTCTTCAGTTTCAGATTCCGAACTACTCGACGATAGATATAGCGTGTTCAGGTCAGATCGCAACACGTTAGAAACTGGCAAAACACTAGGTGGCGGTGTCCTCATCGCCATAAAGAGAAAATTTAATCCTGTAATGGTCGATGCTCTTTTACACGAACAAAGCATTGGCAGTTTAATTACAAAGTTTAAAACAGAATCTGGTCGCGATTGTTACATGTGTGTAGTGTATATTCAACCTGCATCTCCCGTGGACGTATACGAGAACTTCTTTAGTCATATAACTGCACATTATCCTCTGGGGAGCCCGTTGGTCATTGCAGGTGATTTTAACATCCCTGAAATTAAAAATTCCAACACTGAGTTGCTCACGTTAGGCGCACAATGTCTGGAACTGAAATATTTCCTCGATTTCAACGACCTCAAAAGCAAAAATTTCATCCAGAACGCCAATAGTAGAAAACTCGACCTAGTCTTAACAAATATTGAAAATACTAAAATATTTCGCCAAGAGCCTCTGGTAAGCGAAGATAAACACCATCCGGCTCTAGGAATAACTTTAACACAAACCATGCCTAAACAAAGAGCTTTAAATCCAAACATCCAACGATATAATTTCAAGAAAGCAGACTTCATTAATTTGTATCGGAAACTCGAATTAGCTGACTGGGACCAAATAAAAGAATGCGAAGACGTAGATATTGCCGTTGATAAATTTTATCAAATAATCGAAAACCCATGTTGGTTCACGCGGGAAATTATTAAAAATCTGAAAGCAAAATCACGTCACCACAAAAAATGGAAACAAAGAATGGGAAATGTAACGCATCACGAAATTAAGTATAAAACCTTAAGAACGAAATTAAAATGGGAGATCAGTAAAGCTTACCAAAACTATATTGAAACTTCCGAAATCAATCTTGCTCATGATACTAACCAGTTCTGGTCCTTCATTAAAAATCAAAGAAAAAATCCACCCGTGCAGCCAACTAAGTATAATGATAAAACCATTGACGATAATGAAAGTATCCAAGATCTCTTTGCAAAGTATTTTGAATCCGTATATTCCAAAGAACCATCTATCTACAAAGATCCGCATCCTAATGTAAACATGAACTCACTTCCTAGTATCTTAAATATCTCTGAAATATCACTAAATGAAATTGAGGAAGCCATTAAAAAACTGAAACCTAAAAAATCCGCCGGCCCTGATTCAATCCCCCCTTATGTAATTAAAGGATGTTTGGAAACTCTTAAGTACCCTCTTCACACCCTTTTCAACTTGGCTGTCAGAACTTCGAGATTTCCAGCAATATGGAAAACAACAGAAATCTGTCCGATTCCCAAAGCCGCTGATAAGGCTGACATATGTAACTACAGGCCTATTGCAAAATTGTCAGTACCAGCAAAACTCTTCGAGCAGATAATATACAAACATATATATTTTCATATTAAACCCATTCTTTCCCCCAAACAGCACGGATTTGTCCAAAAACGCTCAACCGTAACCAATCTTGTCGAACTGACAAGCTACATTGCACCCAGTATAGCTAATAAAGGGCAAGTTGACGTTTTATATACAGACTTTTCAAAGGCATTTGATACAGTTCACCACGATATATTAATACAGAAATTTGCCAACAATAGCCTTTCTCCTCCACTTATTACCCTTCTTTCTTCCTATCTGCAGAACCGCCGACAATATGTCGTGTATCAAGGCTGCAGATCAACCGAATTCGTGGCCAGTTCGGGAGTTCCACAGGGGTCGAACCTTGGTCCCTTGCTATATTTAATTTTTATAAACGATTTGCCAGAACTACTCACAAAATGTGAGACATTAATCTTTGCTGATGATGTTAAAATATACAAAAATATCGAAAACGCTGATGACTGTACAATATTACATGAAGAGCTGAATAACTTGCTTCAGTGGTGTGAAATTAATAAAGTCAGCCTGAACCTAAAGAAATGTAAACTTGTATCATTCACCCACAACAAACACCCTATTCAACATTCATACACTATTTCTAATGTGTTAGTACAAAGTGAGAATATAGTTACCGACCTAGGGGTCACTTTTGACCAAAAGTTAACATTCCAATCACATATTGCCCGCATTTTAAGCGAAGCTCACAGAAATTTGGGATTTATAATGAGAATGGGTCATCAATTTAGAAAAAAGGAAACATTTCTCTTGCTATATTATACGCTCGTCAGATCTAAACTCGAATATGCTTCTCTTGTTTGGAACCCGCAATTCAAGAAAGATATCGAAAAATTAGAAAAGCTTCAAAATAAATTTCTCAGATATCTACTATTTAAACTTGATGGTACATATCCAAAACTCACTCCTAGCAACATATTACGCGAAATCTTTAATATTCCGTCACTCGACGAAAGGAGGCAAACAAGTCAAATAACTTTTCTCTCCAAGCTTATCAATGGTAAAATAGATTCTTTTAATCTGTTGTCGAATTTAAATTTTTATGTGCCAAACTGTATGTTAAGGCCCAGAACTGATCTCTTTCAAATCCCCCTTGGAAGAACCAAAATGACCGAAGCTGAACCCATGAGGAGAATGTGCAAGTTATTTAATTCAGTTTCTAAGAATAATCCAAGCGTAGACCTATTTAAATGTAATTGTAACATAAGATCTAATCGCTGAATTTCTGTATGTTTTGTTTTGTTTTGTTCATTGAATTTTGGTTTTCATTCAGCTTGTAAGGTTATATCCAACAGTTTAGTTTCATTTATTATTGTATTGTCTCTGTGTTCCCTTTGCTTCTATAATCTAATAATTAATTTCTTCTCACAATTGTTTTTAAATGTAAAATGTATATTGCTTCATTCATATTTCTTGTTAATTTTCTTAGTTATGTTCTTGTTTATGTAATGGTGTCATCCCATATTGAACACTGTAATTGGGCATGCGCCTGTTGTGTTTCAATTAAAATAAATAAAATAAAAAATAAAATAAATAAAACATGTTGGGTTAGTCTATTTGTCCATCTAATACTAGTTGCCTGTGACGTCTTAAATATTTGCCAAATTAAAAAATGAACAAACACAATATTTGAACTAAATAACAAACAATTACAATGTAATATCTAAGGCATTAGAAGTGGAAGCACTCATCCGAACAGGTTTCATTCAGGAGACACAGTAGGCACTGTAACAATGGTCCCAGTGAGGATTGCCGTTAGGCCCGCTTTAGACTAAAGCATTGTCCTTGGCATTTTACTTAACATTCATGCCATGACCAAAATGCTACCGTGTAAACTGAAAAATCTTATGGCATTTCAGATGCCATGGCATATTTCATGGCATTTCTCAAGGATAGAACCCATCCTATTTCCATAGCATTTTTTGTAGCATGACCAATCAGAAGCGACCTCTAGGTCACAAGTGCAGATGTAATAGCGGCCGCGTGAGATGTAAACACTGTATCACTTCACATTTTTAAAAGCCGATAAGTATTCAACCAAGAGGAATAACGTTTCATATAAAATAATAACAAAACTATGGCGCTGCTTAAATATATACTTTACAACGTTTACTGAATGGAAGAATATTTTAGTTCTTTCAATTGTAAACACCGTGCACTCAGCATAGTTGGTGTAACTCGATGTACCTTTCATGCTGTATATGTTATGCATTGTAATCGCAAAAGCTAGCCGAAAAGTTACATGAAATGCTTCCGTGTAAAGTACTCTCTGCTATAAGATTTTTGGAAGCATTTACATAGCATTTATGCTAGCAAAAATGTTAAAGGAAGTGCTTCCGTCTAAAGCCGACTTTAACCCATGCCGGAGCAGTACAGCATAATGTGGTGGTGGGTCAGACTATGGATAGCAAGTGGCAGTATGCTGAACCCTCCAAGTCAGTGGAGAAGTATAAGGATGGCAGAGAATGCAGATTGAGTCTACTTCCTAGTTCTGTCCTGAATGGAACCTGCTCGGATGAACACCTCCAATACTGTTCCATGTCTGAAGTAGCCAACATTCCATGGCAGTCTAATTGTAAGCCTTGCAGTTTCCTAAGCACGGAAGCAATTTCATCTAATCATCACTCATCCTCATGCATATGTGTGCTTGCATTTATTTATTTATTTATTTATTTATTTCGTCTTCTTTTACATGGCGAAGTTAAGGCTGTGGAGCCTTTTCTTCCACTTGACCATGTTTACAAAAAAATTGAATATGAAATAATTAAAATTTTGAAAAAAAAGGAAGAAAAAAAATATATAAAAAATTACAGAGAAATAAAAAATACAAAGAGAAATTACATATAAGAAAGGTAATCTAACCTATAGATACGGACACACACACACACACACACACACATACATATCTTTGCCCTTACACACGTACAAGCAAATACATAACACTACACTTACTTAAGCACAGTCCAATATTACACATACTTAAAACACAGTCCAATACGGTATACTTTGACGATAATTCATCTTAACTATTACTCTAATTCATTTTAGTGCCTTACGTCCTTCTATCATTCTCTGCACCCGCCATATTAATAGGGAAATCAAACATTTAATTTTCATTGTAATTTTCATTTGGACAGGATTTTCCATTGCCATTGGTAGGTACTATGTATGTGCGTCATCCTGTGCAGATATGTTATTATTTTTATTACACAGCCCTGCAAAATTAAAAATAAAAATTGTTTTCTTATTAAAAACAACATTCTGCTCACTATTGTTTAATTAGATGGCAAAGAAAGAAAGAAACTTTATTCATGTACAAAATGGTACGTGATGGAGAAAAAGTGGTTCATTTTCGATTTCAGCACCCAAAAATGTGGGAAATGTACAAAGAAAATTTACATTGTATGCCTGTGATATTATTTGAGAGAATATGATTAGATCAGCAAACCATGTTACGTAGCTGAAAGTATATGCAGAAAAAAAAAGAGAGTGTGTGGGATCTTTGTTAGAAATGCTGATACTAAGAGACCAGTTGGAAAGTCAAAACAAAGATGATGAAACCATGTTGAGATAGACCTTAGGAAAAATTGAGTTACGTATATATTAAGCAATTGACTGATATTAATTTTTCTTAGATAATGTAACATTTTCCGATACCAGATTTTTTATTTGAATTTGATTTTTGCCATTTAGCACTTTTGGCAGGTGATGAGAATAAATGATGATGTAAAATTGATGAAAGGATGCACAACAAAGAATCCTTATGCCCAGGCTGGGATTCAAACGCAGCACCCATGATGTTGCAGAATATATTTTTTTCCAATACTAGTAACCAGACCCATAGCTAGAAATGCCAATCTCATAAGAATCACACACCAGCATATCATTTTCAAGTGCACTCTCCCCTTTATGATTTACATATATATGCATATTTTCAACTGCAAAGCTAATTAAGACAAACTTGGTCTTCAACAAAAAGTTTGAAGTGTACATTCGGCATTCTTTTTACTGTGTTCCATGAGGTCATTCCCTGTTTTGATCCTTTTAATTTTTAAAACATCTCTGCATATACTTTTATCCATTGCTCAGTACATTTTATATCACATGAACATGGACATAAAATGAAATTTAATATATGTTTTTAAGCAATAGTTAAAACATTATAGGTCTCCTACTGAAATGGTTTCATTGTGAGCGAAGGAAGCAAGATAATTCTTTGATCTATTTCTTTCTAAACTTACAATACTATTAATTTAATAGGACATCAAAACTCCGAGCATGTCGTGATGTTTACTCTTTTTGCACTTTTGCTTTGGTGTCTTGGGCACCCCCCCCCCCACACACACACACACATGGAGTGGCTCTGAGGTTCATCCAGCTCTAATAAATGGATATCTGCGGAGAAGTAAAAGCAGATGGAGCATGATGATGATCACATTGCTTCTACATTTCCCTCCATCCTTTCATGCGAAGTTTTTCCTTAAGGCCACGAGGAACAGTTTCAGTGTCCAACCAGACACTTTGCACCTCCTACAGGACTCTTTAAGTGGGAGGAGCTGTGGAAGGGGAAGGTCTGGCACAGGATGTTTGTAGGAAGAGGGAGAAAATCTAACATTAAGCTTATGGGAGTATTGTTTTATGTGTTCTCTTGGGAATATCAAACTCCCGATGACAAAGAAATGCACATAAACAGAAAGTGGGAAGGTTGATGATTTTCTTGGAAAAATTGAAATGTCCATGCATAAGTTGAAGTTGATTCTCCATATTCTGTACATATTGATTCATCATATTTTTTTCAGATCGTGGCTAGCTTAATAATCAACTTAAAAAACAGCTTCCACTTGCAACTTGGAGAGAAATTCATACTCTCTTGTACACCCATGGGTGTCTTAGTAGTCTTAGTATATTTAAATAAATGCGCACCTGGTACGAAGCTGTGACTCTCCACCTTAAGCAAAGAAACCATATTTAGACAGTTACTTGACACAACCAGATTATAAGAGTTATGTAGAGAATTCCCTGACATTCGCTATGAGACTCGGCGGCAAGCGGCCCGGTATCAGCACTTGTGTCTTTCCCGGTGAACGGGGTTCGTGACAGTCGCACTCTACAGTCTGTTTTTTTTCGCTCTTCCTGCCTTCGCTCTCTTTCCCTTTCTGTTGATGTTGCAGACTGATGCCAGTATAATCCTCCCTCGGAAGTTGTGTTGTGTCGTGCCCGTGTGTTGAAGATTGTGGCTTAATACGGCACCACAAAAGTTTACATTACAACAAAGGATTTATCTTGTCGAATGTTACTTCGGAAAGAGGAATTGTGGAGAAGTGCGACAACGTTTTGCAACAAAATTTCCTGCTGTTCCTTTTCCACATAGAACCACTATATTAAAACTTGTAAAAAAATTTACAGGGTCAGTTCTGAATAAAAGTGGAAAGAAAAATGGGAAAATCTAAAAAATAAAGTATACAAAGACAATCTGCACACCATCCGTGAGTTAAAAGAGAGTATTTTACGAGAAATTGCGAGAATTACAGTAGACGAACTTGCACGTGTAAATGCCAATTTCCTTCAGAGATGCCAGCAGAGGGACATCATTTTCAACACCTTCTGTAGTCAAGGTTAGTACACAATAAGAAAACTAATTTTAATAGCCGAATCTAGTGACTGTCGTGGACCCGTTCACCAAGAAAGACAAGTGCTGATGCTGGGCCGCTTGCTGCCGAGTCTCATACAGAATGTCAGGGAATGCTCTGTACCTTTGTAATAAAATCAACACAATGTGGAATTTTGCACTAAATTACAAACCATTTATATAAATGTCAACTTAGTAAAATTTGGTCAATTATACTGACACACCAGTATGCCTATATCAGCTGATACTGATACTGTAGACGAATTTGTCGTATGTCTTACACAAATAGGTACACTTAGTGATGATCACTAATTGATGCTTCAGGTCAAATTTGTATTTATGCAATGCATTTTAACAAGATTGGTTCTAGAAGCAGCATTCAATTTTTATATGGAATTTAAGTTGTTTTTTTGTTCTTTCTTTTTTCAGATATTTCATTGGCAAGGCCGAGTTAACAATTAAAATTCCACAGACAAATCTTCTGCTCAGATACAAAGGTATTCATGCCCCAGTAGCCAGTTCCATTTCAAAGACCAGTATGAAATATGAAGAATTAGATAAGCAAGTATGTTAGTATAATGTTAATTAATAGCAACAGGCATTACAAGAGTGATTTTTTGTGGCTGGTATAAGTGAAACTGTTCTGCATATTGATGAGGTGAAGATCTGAGAAAGTGATCATTTTTTATTTATTGGATGACCAGCTTGTAAATGCATGTAAATAGTGTACATCCTGAACAGTTTTATTATTGCTAAATGGCATTTAATTATTTATATTATAAGCATTGCATTTGTTCCTCAAACGTTAGTGTATTATAGATATCCGTACTGTATACATAAGGAGGGGATCCAAGAATATTAAAACAAATTCTCGGTGTAGAGGACATCATAAGAAACAATTTGTATTGGTAATGTTTTGCCCATGAAGCCTTCGTTTCAAAGCTATGAGTCATCGAAAATGGCATTTTCTATGCTGCAGCCATACAGTACAGATCCATGGTTGCCAGTTTCATTTATATTTTCTGTTGGAAAACCTACAACAAGGGGTAGGATGCTGCGGACATAGTTTTTCATGCTAGCGGAGATCCCGGCAGGGTGATTCTAGCTTCAGGCTAGACAACACACAGGTAAAAAGGTAGAAGCAACCAGGACTGGCTCGCTTGCTCAGTTGCTATACTTCTTTATTCCTAGTATTACATCTATATTTGTCCTGATTAGCCTGTCTTGGCATAAAATGAACTTATTAAACAAACTTCGAGATCTATACTACAATATGTTTCAGCACCTCACTTCTTAGCACATCTTATTATTTTAACTACTCATTTTGTAGATTAGTATATTCACGCCTATGCAGTACACATATTTATGTGCTGAAGGAAATCTGAGAGTAAGTGCGTTAGTGTTTGAGAGAAGTGTAGCTACGTTGAGTTTAATTTATTTGATATTATTTGTTATCTAGTACATTTAAACGATTTGACATCTGAAAATCTGCACTACTACTCAATTACGAACAAAATATGAACTTTTGGTAAAAATATTAATAACCAGAGTAGTATGTGAAAATTACCATCTATCTGGACAAGAAATAATAATAATTATTATTATTATTGTAACTGTTATTTTGTTCATAATGAATAGAACATCCCCATACGATGATGTGATTTAGTTTTTGTTTTTTTTAAATGGTATTATAGTGTTTTCAATAGCATTTGCAAGCTCATTTCCACTGTGCTATGATAAAAGCCAGTATAGCATATAGAACACACAGCAGATAAGGAGAAAATTCTGTTGCGTCAGATATTGAATTTATTACTTGAAGTTTATCAACCTATCTTTCAGTTCTCTCTTTCAAAGTTCTTAATATATCTAGCGATGGCACATTCTGAAAATCTGACCTGGTTTACCAAAACACTTCTTATTTATTGTATATATTTATTACATATTAATTAGATATAATATAAATAAAACACCAATGCAGGGATGCAAGTAAAACAAAAACAAAAATCCGACATTGACATTTTCCGGCAATTTCTATGAGGTGCACTCAAGTTCTAAGGTCTCCTATTTTTTCTTTCATAAACAACTTACACAACAGAGATGAAACTTCATTCACTTCTCAACATAGTCTCCCTCTAGACGTACACACGTTTCGCAATGTTGACGCCATGATTGCATGGCGGCCGCGAACGCTTCTTTATGGGTCTCCTTGCCCCACTGGAAAATTGCCGATGCAATAGCAGTACGAGAGGAAAGTGTGCGGCCCTGGAGAAAGTCCTTCAGCATTGGGAAAAGCCAAATATCTCTAGGTACAAGGTCAGGGGAGTATGGACGGAGCATGTGATTCACTTCAAATTTGTTTTCCATGAAGAGCAGCTGAACAATGGCTGCCCAATGAAGAGGTGCGTTGTCCTGATGAAAGAACACAGCTTCAGTCATTTTCCGGCCGTTTCTTTCGCAATGCTGGAAGCAACTTTGTCCTCAGATCAGTTTCATAGTTTGTACCCATCATTGTGGTACCCTTAGGATAGCAATGCGTGAGCATAATACCTTCGCTGTCCCAAAATATCCCTTTTCTCAGCAATGGAGTAACTGGTGTCTGGTTCATGGGCGAGGCTCCTTTGGTTTGTTTTCACACGACATTTGACATTCCTTGAACTATTGGACCCACGAATGCACATTGCTCACGTCCATGACACCACCACAGCATATCTCAGTCAATTTAAGATGAATATTGATGGGTGTTACTCCACGCAGGTGAAGAAAATTAATAATAACATGCTGTTCTTTCAATGTAAGTGATGTCATTTCCAGTATCAAAAACATGTCCATCGTTAGATAGCGCCACTAGCTTCCTATGGGCCGTTTCGTGCTGTCATCTGGCCTCATCAACCTTCAAGAATGGATGCTTCTTCTCAAACAACTCTCACGTCTATAACTGCTTCTAGTAATGAAGAAAAAATAGGAGACCTTAGAACTTGAATGCACCTCGTATATGTATGAAAAAGTTAGTTTACCCTGGTAACCGCATGCAGCGTGGGAGAATATGCCACTGATATCTATGTTCTTCTTAAAGGTTCACATAACCACTTTTTGTAGATGCAAAATAATATATGATAATTTTAAATGGTTGTTATTTCATTATTCATGCATTGTTTCGTCCTTGTTTCCCAGAAGTAAAATAAAAACCACTTAAAATTACTGTATATTATTTTGCAAAGTTCTTAGGTTTTGATTTGAAATTATTGCAGTTGGGTGGGAGGAGGGGTGCCAAGAGGCTGGCTGCAATCCACCATACATTAATCCTTTCCATAAAGGCATACAAGGGGTGTGAAAGTAAGGTTCCCAATATTCTTGATCTCAGCCATAGTGGAGTCAGAGAGTAGCATAATCAGGGTTCCTACGCATCCTGGAAAACCTGGAATTTTAAAATATTCCTTCCAGGCCTGGAAATGTTATGAAATTTCACATTTTTCCAAGTTGTACCTGGAATTTTGGAGGTTGTCCTGGAAATGCCTTTGCCCCGTTTTATTTGTATGAAGTAAAATAAGTTTTCATTTAAAACAAATCAGTGACATGACAGTGGTTTATTTACATATGTCACGTTGCTGTGTACTGTAGTCATAGTTTTGTGCTAATTTTTATTTTTGTGATTGAAGTATAATGCCCCGTGTTTTTGTATTATTTTGTATCGCTCAGAGATAGGGAAGATTATCTAAGGCCCACACGTTTATTTATTATTATATGTGTAAAACTTTGTTTTTAATAAAAGAAAATATGTATTGATGTGTATTTTGCCATGATTACTTTGTACACTTGTCCTGGAGTAATTGTAGAAAATCCTTGAAAAGTCATGGAAAAAATTACATGATTTTGTGTAGGAACCCTGATAATTGTTTTTTTTTAATACTGATAAAATGTATGTGTTTATTTGTTCACTATTTATTATTGTATTGCATATGGAACATTCCCCCCCCCCCCCATTTTTCAAGGAATGACATTTGTGAAACTCAAATGTGCTGCTTACATTAATAAATAGTGAACGAAATGCATTTTCCAGCATGAGATGTGCATGGTATCTTGCATCACTGTATGTATTTGTTCCCTCATCAGTTAATAATTCAGCCTCATTGTTATGATTATCCTAAAAAATTAAGCAAAACAAGTAAAAAAACAAGTGATTGAGGAGATGTGTACTGAGAAAATTATTTTTGATGCCCCATTGTAATTTTAATTGTAAGTTGAAATGTCAAAATTTATATATGCTGTATATGGTATGAAGCATTAAGTGCAATGATATATAATTATTATAATTATTATTCTATGCAACATAAAGTAAATTCTACTACTTAAAACACCACAAACATACACACATAGATGCAATAAATCTGTTTAGTATTGTGTCTTATTCAAACAGTGTTTTTATTACTTAAATAAGTAAACTGCTTTATAAAGAATATGTAAGCACTTTATTATAAGTGTTGTTTTGTATATTGTAAGTCTTTAATATAAGTTTATAAGCATATTATTGTGGTATTTGGTAAATGGTGTACCTTAGTTTTCTGCTTGGTTTTCTGGACTGTTTATGAAGTTTAATGATCTTACTCCTAAGCGATACAAGCTTAGAATATAATCTAGCTTTCTGTAGAGCTCGTTTTATGAGTAATCGTTCTACAGTGAATCACTGATTAGAATTACATGGTAATTATAAATGAATAAAACAACCTTGTGTGTTTCTTATGAAGGAACTACTATGTATTTATAGGAGTTCAGACTCCTCCCCCAAAAATAAAGAGTTGCCAATGACTTGTAAATAAGTAAAATATTTGGATGCAGTGTGTTGTATTGTATGATTTTTTTTTTATTTCTGCCAAACTTGCATGCAGGAAATATTCGATTGAGACGAATCAGTTTTGTATTGGCAGTATCTATGAAAATTAATGCCTAATAATAATCATAATAATAATAATAATAATAATGATGATGATAAAGAAAAATAAGCCCTTTATTTTTCATCAGTTGGAAATTACTACATTATTATTATAAACTTGCAGTTTTGTACTAGAATAGTTTTTTTATAGATTCTAGTGTTCTTTACTAGGAATAAGCTATATCACTTTTATTACATATTTTCATGCAATGATAATTATTATGATGAATAAAGATATTATAATAATATCCATTATTCTCAATTATCAAAATTATTATTATTATTATTATTGTACATGAGACTTGCTTTCCATCCAAGAACTCCTTTGGAAATATATTTTTATAAGTGCCTGGATGCATCAGGGGCTATATTTTTTTATATTAAACTAACTATTCTACTGATAGTTAAGCAACATTTTTCGTACAGTTCCTGGCAGTGAAATATGAAACTTAACACTGTTGATTAAACCTAAATACCCTTAGAATACTTTCCTTGATTTATAGCTGTAAGTGAACAATTTTGTGTCATGGGTGGGACAGACGAAACACTGCCTCTTTACTTAATAAGAAATTTATTTAATTTATGTAAATTGTCAAATGATGAAAAATAAATTATTTAAGACAAGGATAGAAGGTAAAAGAATGAATTGGCCTTGCCCAGGATAGGGACAGATGGAAAGCTTGTGTTGGTGCAGTCAAAAATCTTCGGGTTTAAGAAGGCTAGAGAGTTAGTTAGTTGACCTTTAAATATTCTAGTGGAGTTGAGAAGGAAATGTAACGGTTAAAGCAGAAATTAATTGTTTTTTTGGTGTCATGGGTGGAACAGATTAGAAAACAAACGTAAGTCAAAAAGTTAAAATAAATAAACAATATGTAAAATAGCTTCTACCTTCTAACTTAATTATGTATAATACTTGAATGTTTATCCAAATGACAAATGTGCATTGTTCATTCACAAGATAGAATAGAGTTACAGCATTGCATTTAATTTTAAAAAAATGAGATTCAGGGCTGCTTTGACCTGGAAAGCCCCAGCATTATATTATAATTTATTATCCGTGCACAAAATTATTTAAGATACTGACGGCATGTGTCTGCAATCAGTTTGCTTGATCTTGGCCCAAAGAAAGGACATTGTGTTAACGGATATTAAGAAGAAGAATTACATTCATTCAAGGGAAACGATGCTACTTTTACAAAATAATGTTGTAGTTGAATGTGGTAAAAGCTCTGGTGAACCCTGATGAATTGTGTTGCAGTGAAAGAGACAGGTACGCCATTTGTCAGATACTGCAATTATCAGTTAGTTTTCTTTGGAAGTGGATACATTTAAGCCAACAAGAGTTGTTTCCAGATAATTTTAACTTTTGAGATATGAAAATTTATTGAACGGTTTTGAGGAAAGTGTTTTTTAAAACAAAATTGTTAGAGCTGCAATACATACTTACATTATGGAAGATATTAAATCTTAATATGTGACTGTGTTGATACTGAATGTGTAATTTGTTTGTGTTTACACATTTGTAGTTACCGTATGCAAAGGAATTGCAATGTTAGCGATGAATATTTGCCATATTTCATGGTTGTTTTAAGTATGTTTCAAGTAACATTTTGGTAAATAAAGTAATTTATCTGGTTAACTTTTTTTAACTTGTGTGATTTTATTTACCCATAAATCAGTGGAACCTCGATTTTACGTTTTTCAGGGGACCAAGCTCAAAAAACTTAAAATGCGGGAAAATGTAAAATAGGGGGAAATTTTATAGCATGTTGCTCTTTTGGGACCATGAATGTTGAACGAATAATGTGGGAAAATGTAAAACCGAGGAACTTAAAATCGGGGTTCCACTGTATTTTATTGATTTTAACTTTTAACCTGCATCTTGTCACCTTGTAATTGAAGGGTAGTTTGTTTGATTTCTGATTTGAACCGCATTTTTTCAACTGTTGACTTAGTCCTGGTTAGCCTATCTATAGGGTTTTTAGGCATTGAAAATTTGCTGAAGTTTTTGTAATATTTAAGCAATCTTAATGAAATTTTCTTTGCATGTATATATTATGGAATAAGGTTACATATGTGCCAGCTCAGATACCTGCAGTATCCACCAGCTTCCTCCAACGAACAGGGATGGAATTCATGGTCTTCTGTAGAAATTCCTTAGAGATGTTTGTGATAACATCCTGAATCCATCTCTCCAATTGTTCCACAGTGTGGGGTTTTGTCTTGTACACTTCCTCCTTTGCCCACTTGAGATAGTCTAATTGGTCTTACGTACCCCATAGTTGCATCCCCTTCCCCCTAAGAACTGAACCTTGGACCCCCTTTGATTACAACATTAGACACTAAGATAAATGGCGAGATCATAGTCAGTGAAGTGTGTGAACAGGTATCACACCAGAGAAAAGGTGGATGCCCCAAACACAGAAAACTATGTAGATTAATAAATAAGTACTCTCAACCCAAATATTCATTTTTGTATGGTATTTAGGGATATAATAAATGCATGTGACTCTCCCAGAAATCCGAGTTCTGTATTGAACCTTATTTTTCTCTATTCTATTGAATAATTTAGTGTGAGTTACTATATAGTATATTAAGTACTTCAAAGAGAAACCATAATTTTTTTACTGGAACAATATTGAAAAATGATGCATGCATTGAATTTTAAATATGCAACTCCACCATGAAATATTCATTTTTAATTTACATTATTTAATAGTGAGACCTTTTTTGTCTTGTAAATCCCATGTAGTATACAAGCAGGGATCCTAATGTTTTTATTATCACCATTTAGTTATGGAGCTATCCATAAGTAATTTGATCATCATGAGTATGGATTCTTATTTGTATTATGTAAATTATGCCAACTTGTTTTGTTTCAAGAGCTGGTAGGTAACATTAAACTGCTTGATGGAATAAATTGAAGTCTACAGTGTTATCAAGTTCCTCCGTTTGAAGGGTAACAGCACCCACCAAATCTATGATAAATTTATGTTGATGGTAGTCCATGTTGTGAGGTGGAAAAGGAACTTTCAAATTGGACGCGTGTCCCTCACAGACGAGCCTCTATATGGGAGACCCTCAATTACAGATAATCTTGACAGAATGAAGAAAATCTCCTTGAAGACTTTTGAATAGCCATTGATGAAGTTGGTTTAGTTACTGAAGTACATGGAAAAATTATGCATGAGCAATTGCACGTGTCATCACAATGGGTTCACCACTTGCGGGACCCAGTTCAGCAACATACTCAATATGAACTTACACAGCAGTTATTGGCTCGGTTGGAGCAGGATTTCTTTGCAGGTCTCATAACTGTATAAATTGTGAATCCACCAGCACGATACGGAGACTAAAGAAATGAATCGGTAGTAGAAACACACCTTCCTCCCTTCCAAAATGACTAAGGTGTCTGCAGGAAATGTCATGATGTCAGTTATTTGGGACTGTCGTGGAATAATCCTAACCTGATTATCTTCTAAAAGGTCAGACTATCACCAGGGCTTACTACTGTACCCTTCTGCAGAAATTTCGAGATGCGGCGAAAGAATAATGCATCAGCAAAGGCATCCGTCTCCGCCCTGGAAGCTGGCAGGTGTGGTTACGAAATTTTGTCCCATCGACCATATTCACCTGAACTTGCACCCAGCGTTTTCTTTTCTCTTCCTTGAGATGAAGGAGACACTTCAGGGATGGCGATTTGACAACACAGATGATTTCGTTATTGAAAGTGGAACATAGGCTCTCCGGGTCAATTGCAGAACTTCTATAATAATGGATTACGAACGTCAAGAAATTTTTATTGTTTCCAAGTTTCAGAACTTCCCTGTACACTCACCTCACTTAGTACTCTGGCAGTTTGTTTCTTTATACAGCATATTTGCAGAAGATACAATTCAGTCTATAGGTGTATCAATATACGCTGTATAAAACACACCTTATTACTAACTTCGTTGACCCTGTACCTAATTTTTTCATTCCCAGCACATCATTAACAAAAATATATACAGTATAATAACTTGTAAGTAGACGTCGGATTTTAGGTTTTTAATCTATTTTTCCCTCTGCAGGTAAGTAGGAAATAAATTATGTCAGCTTTTCATTAAAAAAAACAACTGACAAAAGTTGTATAGTGCCTAAAATAACCTATCTTGCTTATTAGTGTCGTGTGTGATGCTGCGTATGTAAATGAACTGTACAGTTTATAAGATCTTTGGAACTTAATATGTTTCTACTAACAGATTGTGTTTTGTCTTGTTAGACATGGAGTCTGATATAAATTGTTAATTTGATGTTAAATAAATAATATTGCATTATGCGGTGCATATCTTTTAAAGTCAACTCGACACCTTGAGTGCAATCTGCATGTGTTTGAATACATAACAATTAGAACCTATTTTAGGTGTGCCTAATGTGCCTAAATTAAACATATATAACATATTAAACATAACTCTGCAGGGCCCCAACTTCCGGTTCCGTCTATTTCTCCTCACACCGATGATGCTATGAAATTAGCGAAAATTTTGATTTTTTCTACTGTCCGGTGAGTGTTTCCTTTTACCTTCTTTGATTTTTACTTAGCCCTTTTGGCCCTCCTTGCTTTTATCCAATATATATATATATATATATAAAATTAGGTTTTACAGGATTTTTATATCTTGCAGAGATATTTACTTGGTTTGATGATGAAACAATTCAATGACTGACTTGTTTGAAACATGTTTTCTGTCAATTTCCATCCCTCCAAGTCGAATGTTTTTCAAAGCTCTAAACAAAACAAAATGTTGGATGCCACTCTTACCTGCACACAGTCATTTCGGTCCTTTTATGGCATTCACACCTTGCAAAGTAACGTTTCAGCATTCCATTTTACAGCACTGACTATGTTTCTGTTAAAAATGAAAATATAAAATAAATATTAAAATAGAATGAATTAATTGAATATTTAAAGAACCACTCCTTATAAATTTATACATCCCTTGCCCACAAAGCAATTCACTTCATCCACAATCAATTGATTTAATATACCCCTCTCCAGCAACAAATGAACTATTAATTAAAGCCACCAGAAGATAAATAAGAAAGAAATCACATCCCCTCTAGCATATATTATTTTATTATTAAAAAGGGAAGAATTTTCAAACAAGAAAGACGTAATATTATACCCAATTCATCCACCTTGTAAAATACAAACATAACTGCCCGAATCCTCGCAGACAAAAGGTGCAGTTTGACGGTGGATAAGATGAAAAAGGATTCAGGGTGGTCAGTAGGATCATGATAAAATTCAAGTATAATTCCCGGTTATCAAGGTGAACTTCAAAAAAAAATTGGGCACAAGCCCATGTTTTCTCTATTCTATCCTAACCTCAGCAAATTATACATACAAAATTCATTTTTCATATCAAAGAGTAACTTTTGCTAACAGCACAAGTATAGCATTACAATAATTTATGGATAAATTTGAAAATTATGTAAAGCAGTGGTTCCCAAAATTTTTTACTTGCAGAGCTCTTTTTAGAATCAATTTCTATGGCGGAGCCCCTTAGGCCTACCGTACCCTGTCTTGCAAGTTAGTGGTGTTTAGTAATAATGTTACAGAGCGGAGGATTAGGTGGTAGATTGTACGGGAATGTAAAGTAAAGAGATATCTAAACAATTGCGCAATGTCCATGCAATGAAATTATATTTTTAAAAACTTTATATTTACCATAATACTCAATTTATTCTGAACTACCATCAATACACATGATATTGTCAAAACTTGGCCATACATAAAAGTTCTTCCAAAGTTCAATAAATCAAACCATTTGCTTTGTTGGTGAGAGCAACAGTATGGTCCATAAAATAACGTACAAAAGTTTAATGAGACACCTGTGGTTGAATTCCCCCCCAGTTTTCTTATTTCAGGTTCAATTGATAATCGCAGGCGAATGTCTGATTCTGCACTTAAGCAGCTTCTGTATTTTGTTTTGGTAGCTGTATAAACTGAAAATCCCGCTTCATAGAGATATGTAATTGAGAAAGACAGCAATACTAATTTTGCTTTCTCAGACAAGATTTTGGATTCATCTTGTAAATGCAGCCAAAACTCCGGTAGACTTTGGTTTTGAAACTTGATTTTTAGTTCGCTGTGAGATGTCAAATCTATGTGGACCAAATTTTCGTTCAGAATGGAATTCCTAGCTTTCTTACTTTGATTCTACTTTTTGTTTCTTAATCTTTAATTCCATTCAATTTTTATTTATTTTCCTGGAGCCCTTAGGTCTCCGCGGAGCACAGGTTTGGAAACACTGATGTAAAGAAATGAAAATTTGGTTAGAAAATTAATATTTGGTTGTTATATATACCTATTAACATTTCAATTCAACGATTGTATCTAATCAGATCAGTATTTTTCAAGAATTTTTAACATTTAAAATTTTTTGTAACTTACTTCAGGATTTTTCGAGCCTAATTTCAGATTTTTAGTGGATTTTTATAAGTAGGGCCCTGGACTTTATGTTATAACCAGAGGCGTATATTCGGAGCTACCTAGGCTATCTGCGAAGCCCAGACTCTGGGAATAAAATACAGAAAAAAATATCTATCAAAAAATGTGCATAAAATTTTTCATTTTAATAAGAAGATGAACCTATTTCTTAGAAGTTGGAAACATTGCCCGCTTTCTTTGAATTCGCGAGACAGCTGGCGGGCAACTCCACGGGGGTGACGGGTAAGCTTGACAGGGCTCCGATCAATGTTGCAAACCAAATTTTCCCACCATGTAATTTCCCCAGGATCGGGGAATCGTGGAGTCAAACTGTTACAGGAGAGAGAACAGGGTTGCATATGCGCTTGGAAAAAACCGTCTGAACTTCCTCAACAGTCTGGGTCAATGTTGCAAACCAATTTTTCCCAGCACATAATCTTCCCAGGAATGGGGAATTTTGAAGCCAAATTATCGCGGGCAAGGGAAAAGTGTCATGTGGCAGGGACAAGAACATAATTGAACGCTTGCAGAGGAGTTGAAAAAGAGGTCGTTGACCTTCAAACAACTAGAGATACAGTGGGGAGTAGAAAATTCTTGGCTGATCGGGAATGGTTTACCGAAATGACAAGGACCAGTCTAGATCGCGTCGAGTGGTTTTGGTGCGTGGAATTTATTTAGAGGCAGTGTGTGAATACAGTAGTGAGTGGATTGTATGTGATGTGTGTTGTGAGTTGAACTGAAATGAGGGACATAATTAACAAGCTGTCTTTTCGGCTTACGAATGACGATAAGCTCCAAATCGTTGTGGATTTTTCTTGTAAAAAGAGAGAGAGAGAGAGCTTCTTTTCTCTCTCCCTACTTCTTTTCTCTTTCCCTACTTCATTTCTCTCTTTTGTCTCTCCCTTCTTCTTTTCTCTCCCCCTACAAAAAAGTCTCTCGCTCTCTCTCTCTGAAAGAGAAAGGAAGGGACGAAAGAGAAAAAGGAGAGAAAGAGGAGAGAGAGAGAGAGAAGTTGGCGTTCTTTCCTTATTTCTTCCTTTTTCCTTCTTTCCTTCCTCACTTTAAAAGAAGGAAAGAAAGAGAGAAAGGGGAGTTTTCTCTCTCTCTCATTGAAAGAGAGAGAGAGAGAAAGAAAGACGAAGAGAAAAGAGAAGAGATCCTCTTTCCTTTTTTCTCTCTCTTTCGCTTTCTTTTCTTACTACTTCTTTCTTTTTATCCTTCTTTCTTTCTTTCCTTCTCTCTTGGAAAGAAACACTCTCTGTCTCTATTCTCTCTCTCCTCTTTCTTTCGTGAGAGAGAGGAGAGAGAGAGAGGGGGGAGGGGGAGTGAGACCGAAAGAAGAGAAGAAAGAAAGAAGGCAAGAAAAAGAGAAAGAAGGGAAGACTCTCCTTCTCCTCTCTCTCTCTCAAAAAAATATAAAAAGACGAAAGGAGGAAAGAAGGAATAAAAGATAGAAGGAGGAAAGAAAGAGAGAGAGAGAGAGAGAGGGAGAGGAGAAATAGAGAGAGAAAAGAAGAGTCTCTTCCCCTGCCCCTCTCTCTCTCTCTCCTCCCCCGCCCTCTTTCTCCTCTCTCTCTCTCGGATCGAAAGAAAGAGAAATAAAGGAGAGAAGATATTTTCTCTCTCTCTTCTTCCTTCTCTCTCTCTCTTTTTGGAGGAGAAGAAGAACTCTCTCTCTCTTCTTCCTTCTCTCTCTCTCTTTTTGGAGGAGAAGAAGAACTCTCTCTCTCAGATAAGAGAAGTAAAGAGAGAGAGAGAGAGAGAGGCTCATCCCACTCTCTCCCTCCTTTTTTTCTGAAAGAGAGACGAGAGAGAGAGATATAGGACAAGAGAGAAAGGAAGAGAGAGAGTGAAAAGGAGGAAAGAGAGAGAGAGAGAGGAAGAGAGAAAGAAAGAAGGGAAGAGCGAGAGAAAAGGGGAAAGTATGTCCACTTTATGAACATATAAGCTAATGGGGATCGGACCTACAGTTAAAGTGGTATATAAACCACCATGCATCGAACCCGGGACCCCTTAGTTTCAAGGCAACGACGTTATTACTGCGCCAACAAGGAGTACTCGAACTTAAAATCGTGAATATAGGTAGGTTGAATTTGTTTTTATTCTCGTATATAGGCGTACATAATATTTCCCAATATGGGCCTCTCATTTATGCAAATAAGAATGAAATTCTTGAAATCCTTTCCTTACTGACAGTGTATATTTCCATGTTTTATTTATGAGGTATATATTTTTAATCACGGAGTCACATAACTTCAACCCGCCACCCTAAATGAGTTAAAGAAACAAAAACACCCCCACCAGCAAATTGTTGTCCATTCGAACACTATGATATGGAGCGATAGCCCAGGTTCTTAACCAGTTCTTAACTGGTTATAACATATTTTTTATTTGGCATCGGATCGAATACTGGGCCGAGATCATTACGTATCTGATGAAAATCAGCCAAAATAGACGAATTTGTTAAGGCATGTTTTGACATATTTTACCAGTTTCACGTTAAGACATATTTCTATTCTGTGTAATTTCGTAAATGTCTTGCATATAATCTGTTATTTTATAATTTATTATTCGTAGCGCAACGGATAGTTTATATTATTGATGACATGATAAGGAAATTACGGACAAAGTAATTAAAAGGAGTATATTATTCAATTCTTACTATCTAGTACAGAACAATAATACGCTCTCTTTTTTTATCCCGCCGACAATTGATAGCCGTGCGAACATTATTGAGGGAAAATGCTCTCCTTCATTGTTGTGTGGCCAAGGCAGGAAATCTGCCTAAAAAAGTTGCGTTTATGTATTTATTGCCTAGATTTACCAGAACTGTAGCGAGCTGCCAGTTATGCTTTAGTTTCCATAAAGCTATAAATCTGACATAATGATGAGTGAAACTTAGGATAATTGCGAACCCCACGATATTTTCAGTACTTTCCACTACATTCTTTGGTTAAAAGGATTTGACTTAATTTAATATCCACTCCCTCCTTAGTCGACCTTCACTGGAAGATACTGATTTCCTGTATAAAGAGAAATTTGAAAGTACTGTTGTGCATATTGTTGGGTTTACTGGGAATTTTCGGCATTTTTCTGACATTTTTAATTTTTTCTGGTATATTTTAATTTTTTTATGACATAATTGCATATATTTTACAGTTTAAAGGACATAAAGTCCTGGACCCTACTTATAGGCAATGAGGTAAACCTTACAGAAACACAGCAGAGCTAGGAAAAAATATTTACTATATGTATTGCAAATCGACGACGTGAATAAGGGCTTCAATAAATAAATAAATAAATTTTTCAAGGGTGTTGCGTCGATTATTCTTCTCCACCTTTTTCCGCTTTGCTTCTTCGCTGCCCTCTGTTATTGGTACAAAAACATAAATGTTACAGAACGGCTTGGTGAATTTATGTGAATCCACCACCTAAGAAACGTGCCAATAATAATAATAGTAGTAGTGGTGGTAGTGGTAGTAATAATAGTAGCATTAAAAGACGTTATTATCGGCGTAAATCGTGCAAAAGGGGGGTAGAAGTCGGTGCTAAAGCATTTGTGTTTGAATAAATGATTTGAAATAATTTTTCCAACACGTTCAATTTTATGTTAGCTAATAATGGAAAACAAGCAGTATATATTTATATATATATATATATATTATTTAAATACATTACATGATAAATTAATCCGCCAAATTGTCTCTCAAATGTGCGCGTCCCACCTTTGCGAGCGAAGGGAGCAAGAATACTTTACAAAATGTACTTTTATTTGTATAAAATTTGAAATCGAGGGGGCAATTGCCCCTCTGTGCCTCCTGCAAGTGCCCATAACCGTCTGGAAGAGAAATGCAAGAAACATTTGAAAATTAATTTCATTTTGAATATCCATTTGTTCTGCTGTCCTAGCCCGACCCTGTGACCGAGTGGTTAGCACATCGCGCTGCGACGCCAAGGGTCCCGGGTTCGAATCCCGGTCGGGCTTGGTTGTTTGTGAATGTCCTTTCATCAATTTCATCATTTCATCACTCATCCCCATCTTCGCAAATTAGCCAAGAGGCACAAAACGCGAAGTAAAATAAACTAAATCAAATCAAATCAATCTGCTGTCCTTAGATTCTGCTAGTCATGTTTCTTTACTTCAACGTTTGCCTACCCTAGATTGGACATCTGTCCAACATTGGGGGGTGGGGGGACAATGCCCCTGCCCCCCTGTGGTTGCAAAACTGTTTGTGAGTATCTCTTCAGGAATTCCACGTCATCACTCATTGTCACGATTAGCTAGATGTGGTAGAAAGACAACGCTAAGTAAAAAAATATATATATATCCACTCCCTCTCTCTATCACATGAATCGCTATTACCAAAACGTAGACTGGGGAAACAAAAAAATATGCAGTTCAAACTTCATAGCAACACATCCAAGAAAAACATCCAAAAACATTAGGCACCTTTAATACAAGACTTCTCAAAATGTCACAACTGTTCTATATACTTAAAATTGCGAGATCATTTCCCGAAATCTGAATCTGGAAGGTAATTTTTCCCCCCCAATACTGATACATTATACGGAATCCCACACACCTTCATAAATCATAAAAGGCTTTGTTATGTTGCTAGAGTAATAGGGGATATAATATTGTAAAGAGTAGTGAGAATTCCAGGTAGGAATGTGTTGTGTATTTTTCACAGGGGGGCAAGCGCAGGCTCTCAGGGGGGTGCAGTTGCCCCCCTGCCCCCCTCTAGCTACGGGCCTGCATTTTCCCCTTCATTACATAAAATTTCAGTTATAACCTTTAGTACAAGTTAAGTCAGATGGTAGTTAAATTTTGCCTCCAGTGGAAGTCTGGGGCTGTAGACCCCGAAGCTCCCTAAATCCAGGCTGGGACTGTTTGAAAAAGAAGACATAATTTCCTTCATGAATATCCTGGGAACACCACTACACCACTGATGCAACTCTCGTTTTCTATCGACTGCTGGAAGTTAATCTGGAGACCAACAGATGGCAGCACGATACGCAGTCGCCCGAAAAGCAGTCTGCAAGTCTCTGGCTACACAAATCTGGCAGTAGAACTGACGAGCTCTGTTGTGATAAAGGAGGCTGTTTGGTGAGTAGCAACAGTGTTTTTGTTTATATTTTGAGTGTGGAAACCTGTGAAGCATTGTGTCGGTGTGTACGTGTTAACGTAGTGTAAACAAGTGCTGACGAAAAGGTAAGTCAATGCAATATTTTATCTTGGATGATTTCAAATACCGGTGCATTGCACTTTTTATGCATGCTTAGCTCAGTCAACTGTCGATAGTGTCAACAAATAAAAATTACAAATGCTTGACTGTAGTGTTTACACCCGGAGCTTATATTTATATGTCAGGCGTGTGCTACATAATGACAAAGACGTTAAAATATTATTATAATACGTGTTTGAGTATGTATTTCGAATAGCGTTGTATGAACAGGTGGTGATGTTCGAGAGACTGTTGAACAACGCGCCCAGAGCAAAGAATCGCTCTGTTAGCCTCAAGCGAGGCGAAGCGTTTTCTGAATATGGTTCGGGGGCCAACGTAACATGTAGTGTTCAAATCACATTTGGCAGCATATATATCTACCATAAATGTTACAGAATTGATAAGACTGTGTTTTTGGTAGTACTTGACACACCCCATTTCGATATCACGAGAATCCGTTCGTACTTAACGAAACACGTGTACTTGGTGTAGTGACTGTCAAGAAGATTGATGTCATTAGCCGGTTCGTTGTTCATGCTGGACGTAACTGTTCCTAGACCAAGTTCACACGAGTGCATGGGCAATTGACCACAACTTGATCCGAAGAAGACGAAGTTTAATTTTATGGGCGTCTGTTTCTGTACACCAGAGCTTCACGTACTGGTTTTTAGGAGGCTGTTTTGTAATTCGGCGTAAATGAAGGCAATCCGATCAAAACATCGTATAAACGGTTATATAAAATCACTATAACAAAACAAGTCGGTGTTTATTGTTTATGCCCTGAATGTTTACAATTTTGCTGAATCCAACTTTCGATTCTCTCCCTTTTGTTTTTACTGTTATTATTTGCCTAACGCAGGGACATTGTTAAGAGAAGGGGCCTGGACCCCATACACTTACATGTGCCCTTTCCCCAATTTTTCGTGTAGGAGAATTTATTTTTATTACTTGAAAAATTCACAATTTACTAATGCAAGAAATTCATTTTTGAATTCTCTTTTGAAAATTCATATGGCTCTTACTTTAAAATGTTTGACTTGAATTTTTTTTCCTTGCACATGTAGTGCATTTTAATAAAACTTAATATGACACATGAAACGAGACACGTTTCATCGATAAACGAATTTGAGCAAAATCCTTCCTTTATCGTAAATATTTCGTGTTTACACGCCCCCTCCCCGGGTTTTCGAAATTATACTGTTGCGCAGACAGAAGTTTAAATAAGTCGATAATTTGTAGTTCCTGTACATAAAGTTTATACAAAATGTTTTAAATTCTGTTGGTGTATTAGCACTTCGTAGTGTAGAGCAGATTTTGTTTAATGCGAACATTTTTCATATTAATTCTTTCCTGTCAATGCTACCCGGATATATAATCTTATAATGCATTGGTTTATGTGTCTAGTTATAACTAGATAAATGCAATCTGCGGGAATAATAGTTCAGTTTTACACGTAGCATTATGTGCATGCGGACATCTTGGTGTGTGGGTTAGGACAATGGAAAAAATATGTGGGCGTGAATGGACAGATTCATATTTGCATACAAGCTAATGGAAACTGACCTTGCACGTGTGAGACCTCGAGATCTGGCCGGGAATCGAAGGAGAGACGATTGTATTACAAGGCAAATGCGTAAGTGGTCAGTAGTCTTCAGAAGCGTGGTATCGTGACATGTCATGTGCTATGGAATTAAGTATGCGAGCCTTCATGATTGCGTAGTGTCGCTGTCACCTTGTAATCAAGGGGATCCAGTGTTAGATCTCCGGTGAGGTGCATGACGTAGTGGTTCGGAATCCACTTTAAAGTGTAGGTCCAGTCTCGATTAGCCTGTATGAGCATAAAAAGTGGACTTAAAACAAACTGCAATTAATAACGTTTATGCCACCTCGGTGGCCGTGGACGTTGAAAAGACGATCTTGCCACCGATAGTTGTCAGGTTCGAGTCCTGGCTTGGTCATCGGTGTCCCTTTGTGACCAGTAGCGTGCCCAAGGGGGGGTTGGTGGGGGGTTATAACCCCCCCCCTTTGCCTCAATACTCCTAAAAAAAGAACATCAAAGGTAGGAAAAGATGACGAAATGAGGGCTGACTACCCGAAAAAGTGTACATAACCCCTCCCTTTCGAAAATCCTGGGCACGCCACTGTTTGTGATTACAGTATTCATTCTATTCGACGCGATTACCCAAAGGGGTAAGAAATACAATCAATATTCACAATAAAACATATACACATTTTCGTTAGTGCATTTTAGCTGGAATTCGTAGGATTCATGCAATGAAAGAGCAAATTTGTTTTAAATCTTGTATTATTGTTTTAGTGGTAGTACTGTTGTGATATGAGTTGAAATAACTAAATATAGCTTCGATATTCACTGCCGTTTGAAGTTGTCTTCCTTTCATGCGAAAACAGCAGCGAAACGTTTTAGCACAGTTCCATTTCCAGGTCCGTGCAGGTCATTTCCAAGTATCGGATCCCCAAGCTGGCAATGCTGAGGTCATTGCGCCCAGCTCAAGTGATCAATGGGAAATGTAGGGCACTTTAAATGCTAACTTCGCGTATTGCACTGCACCCTTCAAGCTACAATAAGTGATGTCCTTGCGGTTTCGTGTGAATGCGTTATGTTTTGACTGTGCTGTACAAATGAGTTTCTCAGTGTACACTCACAAGTAAAAGTACGTTGAAATCGCCTACAAGATAATCAATGCGATGGTATCGAGAGGAGACTGACGCATAGTTTCGAAAATAGGGTTCGATACTCGGTGGAAGCACATGATATTTCGGATCCCACTTTAAACTGTAGGTCCACTCCCGATTAGCCTATAGGTGCGTTAACTAACCTTTGTCGCTTGTCGGCTATAGTAATATATATATATTTGCTTTTTTGCCTAATTTGAAGTGAACACTAACAATTTCCAGCAGGGTCGCCTGACGCCCCACTATCGCGACGCCCACGTGCAGCGTGGTTGCCTACGTTCAGGATATGTTTCTGTTTTTCGGGGGCTTGTAGCGTCCAGACGAGGCGTCTAACAAAAAAATGTTAAGAAAAGCCGTTTCCGTGAATGACCGATGTATAGTGTTAAACAATATCCAGACTTGAACGAGATGGACTTTTTGACGTACGAGATGATAATAACCAAGTCTCGACTCGACACCATCTCTGCATCCAACCTCCGTGGCAGAGTGGTTATCACAGTGCGCTACAAATCCAAGGGTCCCGGGTTCAATCCCGGCCTCGGTGTGCGTGTTCTTTGTTAGTGTCCCATCATCAATTTCACCATATCATCACTCATCCTCATTGTCGCCATTAGCCAAAAGTGAAAGATAAACTACGCTAAATAACACAAATCAAATGAAAGGCACCATCTATAAGAGCCGCGTCGGTGTAGTCGGTAGGGCATCTGACTGCAACGCGGGACACCCGGGTTCAATACCTGGGGTGGGTGATCTAAGGTCGGAATAAGGGCAACCCTGTGGGGTAAAGGCGGCCAGTGCGTGGTGCTGATCACATCACCTACAAAATGGCCGAGATCGAAAACGTGTGGGGCGAAATATTTAAAAACGACAATCATCATTCAGATTGACGGTTCAAAATGGCCAATATGTCTCGCACTTTAAAATATGGTAGCCATGCATACCTAAATTTGCCTCCATCCATGTCAAGTCTTATTTGCAAAGGAATGTGTGAAAACCAAATCAGTGTTATCATCATGTTTACATCTATTATCGTGAAGGAGAAAGCATTTTGTGCCGGAGGAAACTATTAATGACCGAGTTATGTTGTTGTAAGCGAAATTAAATTGCATAAGCGGCCATCCTGTTATTTTGCAGCTTGCTATATATTATCAGTAAAGAAAAACCGACCAATCACTGTGATTTTCTCGCTTCGAAAGAAGCGTGAAGTAATGGCCTTATAGCTTTCTCTTAATGATGTGTTACATGAAATTACGTCTATCCTCTTTCGTAAAAGCATTCGTCTCAACGGATGAAATGATTTTCTGAGTTTTGCCAATGCACGAGAAAGTTTAGATAGGGGTTCATTCATTGTGTTTTTGTACGGTTTAGTCAACCGTGAAATATCGTGCTGTGAGAGAATATATATATAGAATTTCTGGTTCTCGTTGTTGGGATTAAAAATATGTTTCTCTCAAGTCTATTAGTTATGTACAGTTGAATGCATAAGTATTGCCAGGCATATTGTCCATTTCTATTTTTGTGAATTTTTCTCTTGTATCCTACGTGTTTTTAAGGTTTGGCTGGATTGTTACGTGTGTGCTGGTTGGTGCAGAGATTGTCTGTCAGCAACCTATTTGGAGTTTGGTTTCAATTCTTGAACCTCTCGTTCTGTAAAACAAAGTGAATAAACTTAGTGATTGCAGTTTATTTGATAATACTTATGCATCCCAATCTAAGTGTCAGAGCCGGCCCCTGTGGCGGAGTGGTTAGCACATCGCGCTACGGCGCCAGGGGTCCCGGGTTCGAATCCTGGCCTGGGCATCGATGTTTGTGAGTGTCTATTCATCAGTTTCATCCTGTCATCACTCATCTCCATCTTCGCAAATTAGCAAAAAGGGGCACAAAAAGCGAAGTATAATATAGCAAATCAAATCACCTAAGAGTCAGAGAATGGGATTAATTTTGAAGAAGGCAGAAAAGATCGGAATCTTAAAACAAAAATACATAAATAAAAGGTGTCCCAAAAAAAGTACAGGATTTAATTTAAGATAAAAACATTTTATATGTTTATTAGTTGGCAAAGTTATTACATTATTTGAAAGGATAAACATTGCCATTAAATGTGGAAGAGTATATCTGACAAATGTCCTCCACGACGCATTTGAGACACTCGAATTCTTTTCACAAAATCCTGAATCACTTTTTTGCATAACTGCGGCCCAATCTCGCCGACAGCTCTTTGAATTTCTGCTTTCAATTCAGGAATAGTTCTTATTTTCGCAGCATAAACTTTGGACTTAATTAATCACCAGAGGAAAAATATCGCACGGTGTGAGGTCGCACAGTTGTTTCATTTGGGGCGCTTCTACTACCGAAAATGTCGGGTATTTTACCCACAGACTCCGGACTTGTAATGAATTTTAACGATCGTGACTCGCTCCTCCGTCGTGTAGCGCTCCATATTGACTAACCGCAATGTTTTTACTACATGTGACCTTGCAGAACGCTGGCAATCCTTCGGGGAAGAAATGACGCAGAATTTAAATCCTGCGTTACTATTGGGATACCCTTTATCACCCAGAAAGAAGTGCATTAAAGCTGGTAATAGTTTCCGTTCTTATTTTTTTGTATAAAATACAATACGAGACTGTAATGCAACAGTTCGGACCATAGCGAGAAGGGGGTGGGGTGGACATCACCCACATTGGAGTTTGCAAATCGATGCACATACTTGTATATACCAGTCATATACTTACTTGTCCACCCCCACCCCTTCCTTGTCATATCTGCAGTTCCATTGCCTTTTTTGGTTTTTCTGACTTTCGAGATCGGAGGGTACAGATTTTTCTATTAAAGTAGCGCTTGCGATGCTATGTTTACACCGAAATTTGTTGCTCCCACCGGATGTCGAACCTGTGACCACTCGGACCAAAGGCGCCTGGGCATTGGTGTGAGTGTCCCTTCAGCTTCATCAATTTAATCATGTTATCACTCATTCCCATCTTTGCGATAAGCTAAAAGTGGCAGAAAAGCGAAGTGAAATAAGCAAATCAATCAATCGGAGCAAAGGCGAGAAAATAACGTGAATAGTATTTTCTACATAGTAATGTTAAAACAAGTGGAAATATAATAAATTTCCTACAGAAATGCTGGGGAATTTTTGTTTTCCATACTCAATACGATGATATTAAAAATGATATCATGAGATTCCCCCTACCTAGTACCTACATAATGTATAACTTGCCAGGTGGCAAAGAACTTGGTTTCAATTTCTTGCGTTGAATGCCAGGATACATTTTTGTTTACCTTTTGGATACTTTAGTATTATAGGGACAACCTCATTTGCAATTGTGTAATCGACATTCATTATGATGTCCTAACCTAACCTAACCTATATTGTCCATAAATGTTTCTTTTGCTTTCCCAGAAAACAGACGGTCTGAAATGAGGTAGTCCGTATAATACTAAAGTACTATCCTTTTGGTTTTTTTTTTTTTATTCACAGTGCAAATATACAATACAGTTGGCCACTAAGTAACGTTTGATACAATAAGTGTCCCAACAAGAAATATGTTCTGGAACACTGTGGGTGATTTACCGACAATTGGTAGTTGAGTAACAGTTTTGTGCCTAGTTTAGCGTTAAGTATGCTTTAAAGTAGAAAATAAAATTGTTTATGCATTGTTTTTTACATCTAAAGCAGATTTATGATCAGATGGCGGGAAACTGGTAACAAAGTCGTATCCAATATGCGAGAGGAGTGCGTGCAGGCAACTCAATTATCTTTGAGTTGTCATCAGCCCAGCAGTTAGTGGCATGCGTATGTTTGGATAAGGCGGTGAACATGACGTGTTCACTGGTAGAACAGGGTGGTCTCTCTCTTTCAACATGTAATCGCGCCGACGTGTTTCCGAAAATAACGTTTTTATCACGTCCATGCATCCTTTAGTCACGCAACGTTCAGTATTTTCCTGTGATGTCCTAGAAATAGCAGAAAGGTGTGGTTTTGCAACAGTTATTACAATTAATTAATGATTATGAATGTAAACATGTTACAAGAACGTAAAATAACTTGAACATACACAATTTAAAATTAACTCGTAACTAGAGGATTTATTCATATATACTAAAAATAATACAATGTGCGCTTTAATGCATTTTCAACTATAAACAGATCAATTATCATCAAAGGGCGCCCGCAGAATTTTTTCTTGGTGGGGGCAAAGTAAGATTTCATATCTTGCCCTTGAGTCAGAGAAACTTAAATTTTACCGTTTATTATTAGACAAATCATAAAATTTGACTTGAAAATACTTTGGCGTTGTTGACCAGTTCATACTTGAGTCCACTATTTAAATAGAAACTGGATTCGCTGTGCTTACTTTCTATAAACATCTATAAATTGTTTGTGTAATAGCTCTTTGTGTTTTTATATATTTTTTCACAATGCACGGAAATCAAATAGACTCTTCGGGATCCCGAACAGTCGAGAAATTCCAATGATCGTATTTAATCGTGATTAATTCTTTTATTTATTTATTTATTGAAATTTCCAGTACAGCAGAAGCCATTTTAACCCGGAAAGAGACAACAGTAAAACAGTGCACTAGTGTTAAAAAAACACATACAAAATAAGATAAAATAAAATGAACAAAAATAAACAAGCCAAAACAGTTCCAAGAATGCATTCATTACTTACGTACAATTTTTTCTAAGTTGGTGATAAAAGACGAATATGAAGTGAATATATCTACTTGGTTTGAGATGATGTTGAATTGGTTCGGTAGCCAATGGAATAATTGACGTTGAATGAATTCTTGGTATATTTTCTGCGCTTTAAGTGTCTGAAATTTCTTGAAATTAGAAGTTTTTATTCCAGAAGTGCAAGAACAATCACTTGATAGAGAAATAGTGTGTAGAATTCTAGATTTTGGCACGGGATGTCCAGAGTTCTATTCTCGGTGAGAGCTCCAAAAATTTCGGCGTTGACCCAGCGTCGTGAGAACAATTGGGGGGGGGGGGGAGCTATTTGACAAGAAGTAGCGGGCTCCGGTCTCGAAAGGCAGAAAACAGCTGCGATGGGACTCGATGCGCTGAGGGCTGTTGCCGTCATAGAGTTTGGTTCAGTTATACTGTAATATGCATCTTTAAAGCAAAAATATCTCAAACTCGTGTGTTGAGAAAACCACCAAAAATATCTTTGCTTCGTCACATAAAGAATACCATGGTGTTGTAGCTAGCCTATTGAATATATACACATAACTGGTTTTGAACCTTTTTTAAAAACTAATATTAAATTCGTCGACGTGGTCGATAGGGGTTTCTGAAATAAATTACTCATATACTTACGCAGTGGTGGCGATTAGGGGGGCGTGGGGGGTGCAGTTGCCCCCCTTACTTTCTGCCACTTTTACCCCCAAAGTATGGTAAACCTAATCTACAAAGGGAAGTAAACTGTCCTTGCCTCCTCCTCCCCAGTTTGGGAACCCAATCGCTATTCGGAAGAATAGTAAAAGTGCCTGTGCTAACCAGTTACCATACACAATAAAAATGTGTTCAATAACTGTTTCTGCCGCATTTTTCAGTTCTTGAGCATTGTCGTTATCAAATTATCCAATGTCAGAGCTGCAGTACAAGAGATCTAAACTAGAATAATTTCCTTTAAATCGTGTCTTTTTACGATTAATGAGCTCGAAGGAAGCCCATAAAAAGGTTTGAATGGAATCATTGTGGGAAAAAATCTCATGTTTTTGCGTGCAAGGCAAGAACAACATGTCCCGTTCTTGTAATCTTCACAAGTCTATGCAGTGCAGACGATCCGCGCGCAGTCAGACGACGCATGCGATATTTCAAAGGCGATGTTATCTTTTGTACAGCACGCGTAGGTGTGTAATTGGGTAAAGTGTGCTTGACTCGGAGGGTAATCGTTTTGAAAATTGAAATAGTGCTTGTTGATATCGTATGCGTGACAGGGTGGTTCCATTTATTGTCCAACTCGTGAACCTGACGAGACTTGAACAAGACGGCTCTTCTGTTGTGAAATATCCGCAAGCTTGTGTTTGGTATTTGCTGTGACACATTGTAATGAGCCCTTTGACGGTAGAAATGGACGGTTCTTGAAAGTCAGGTAACGATCCTATTCGATTTTTAATGCAAAGTGAGATGCAGATAAATTGCCCAACTCTGAATTTATTCACTTTGTTTTATGAAATGCGTAATTCGAACAATTAAAACACAATCACAAACGAAGCAGTATAGATACATACATTAAAATGGGGCAGGATGTAAGTAAAAAACGAACTAATCTGGGGACGGCAAAATTCCTGCCAACATTTATGCACTGTACGGACATGTTTCGTTAGTAATGCTCTCGACCTTCATGGTGCAGTGGTTAATGCAACACACTACAAAGCTATATTCTATGCTAGAATCCAGAGTATACAACTGGAACATTTCTTTGTGACACTTCTTCCATTCATTCGTCATATATCCACTTCATCACAATTAACTTAAATAATGACGACTATAATCCAATATTAAAATGTCTTATTTTCTCATATCGACATATTTTTCCTGTCGCATTCATCCCATTTGCGTGTAGTTTTATTTCCGTGGTAGTAGGGTATCCCTGTGTATCATATAACCCAACCAGGGTATAACCTGATATCACCACGGTATTGATCCATAACGTTGCGTAGTTTCATACTTTACAGATAAGTTTTATGCATTGAAACAGATAGCATGTCATCAATTCCTTATGTAATCGTGTCGACGCAGGATGACTCGAAGTGAAAGATAAACTAATCTCCACTAGGTTCTTCATCACAGTCTCCAAATGTGTTGTTTCTTTTTGATTACGCTTCCTTAATGATGGGCGTGATCCACACCACGCCCGAACGAAAATTGCTATATTCTGTTCTTGCCTTTATTTCTACGTCCACTCATTTACTCTTTTACGCCACTTCCATCGTGATGAAAATTTTTAGCGACATTGTTCATCTCGTTACATTTTCGTGTTCACTCGTTGAATTCTGCAGGAAGGTTAAAAGAACTGAACTTAATTGTCTTAAAAGCTTTAGTGATGAATGAGGAGGATTAAAATGAAATATGTTAGGGAGAGGTACCACTACTTGGGAAATGGATGTCGAGTGAGAAAGATAAATGTATGCATTACTTATTAAATGAAAATATGCGCGTTTGCGAGCATTGTAGCCAAACTGAAATAAAAATTACTTTTCCCCCTTCTTACTAAACTTTTTAATTTTGTAAATGCATGTTCTTAAAAAATATCAAGTTTTGCTTTAATGAGTCATACCGACCGTCAAAAGAAAAATGTCTTCACCTGATGCACTAACCATGCAAATTCCCCCAAATTTTCAAAAGATACTCAACCATTATAATAATTTGGCAATAATTGACTTACAAAGCCGAGAAATTTAGTACAAGAGAATCAGTATGTGTGTTTAAGAATTTCTGAGAGTTGTTCAATTAATAGGTACTATTAATGTGCCGAAGTCGATTGCAGATGTATGAAAATCGGCAGAAATTGACATATCGGTATCGAAGTCGGCAAAAATCCGATATTTAAACCGGTACAGATTATACTCGAGTTTTACCTTCTAACAAGTTTTATATTCTACGTGTCATTCTTTAGAATGAAGGGATCTGAACCAGTTAACTGATGGGGTGATGTAAACTACTCATCATTCATCCTCTTGATGAGACCACTCGTCATTGACATGACGAGTTATTGCTTGGCATGCGAAAGGTACAAATTACACAAAGGAATTAAACTACTGAAAAGACAATGGTAACTCCTTGGATTTTGTGAACCGTTGAACCTGTATCATGGCTGGGTGTAGGATAATTACCTGTCTAACTGAAGTCTTTAGCTGAATGAAAATAGCGAAGTCCTCTGTAAGCTTCTCTCTTATGCTGACCAAAGCGTGCTTCCACTATCGACCTCCTGTCTTGCTGACCTCCTCTCTCTACCAACTCAATTCCCAAAGTCCAGTCCCTTCCCAGCTTGTCTCACCTCTATATTCCCTGGCCATCGAGCTCTTCCTCGATGCCGAATCGCCGAATCGTGTTTATTATAATTGCTACCATGCAAACCGCTGACACCAAACCCAGAAGTATTACCTGTTTCCTGAATGCTCAGGAGGTTTGCATGGCACAACACAATGCATTGTAAACATGCCTAAGAGGCTTGAGACAGCTGAGAAAAACAAGTGAATGCCCTGGTCAACATGAAGCGTTCAGAGAGACTTAATAAAATAAACATACAATCTTAGGGATTGATACGATTCTAGTTTTGTAAGATTTATTGAAAATTTGGTTATGATTCGTGATTATTGTAGAGTTTTTGTAATAAAATTATTGCAAACTCTCATTGAGAGGATCAACCTAACTATAAATCGGAAATAAAACAGTACATTGCTGTTGTATTGGAAATTCAAAAATGAGTATTCAAACCTGAAGCAAGTGATGAGAAAATACTTGGGCATACCTGCTGCATCAGTATTCAGTGATTGAGTGTTCAGTGTTGCTGAACAGATTTGCGACAAGAGAAGAAGTAGGTTACTTCCTGAAGTGCTTCCAAATCTCGTATTTCTGAAGTTGAATCTGGCAGAACAGGAATTCATTTTGCATTTGAAAGAACTGCTTGTGTACTAATGTTAAATCTCTAGGTTCACATAACCTTTTGTAGATGCAAATGTCATCATCTCTTGAGAATATATATGTATATACATATGATATGCAACAGAAATGTACATTGCAAATTTATTTTTGTCATGCAGAAAATAACATACCATTTCTGTTTAATAATCTTATGTATCGGAATCGGTTAAATATCGGCATCGGTATCGGTTCCAAAAAATTATCGGTGAGTACATCGGCAGCGGTAAATTTTCAGCTTCGTCACATCCCTAATTAATAGGTTAGCAAGATTTGGTCTATATTTTACAAAATATGAACCGTATCTTTAAAAGCATTCACTGAAAACTACCGTTCAAATGAGAAAACAGTTTGAACTCGCAATAATACTGACATCTGCTCGAAACCCCTTTCGCCTAGTTTTATTTAGCTCTTTCTGTTCTTTATTTTTAATTACGACCAGCAAAGGCTCCGCTGGTAGTCGACGGGGAGGAATTGTCTTATCTGGGTCACTTCCTGGCAAGTGTCTGTTTCCTGTAAATGTATGTGACGCGTCCTTCTGGATTTAAGCTGTTTAAGAGTTAGGCGCTCCGTTTGGCAAAACTTGCAACCTACCGCAAGATGGCATGCTTGTAGCCTCCCCACAGTCTTTTATTTTTTTTCCACTGCTGATTGTCTTTCCTAGCACGCCATGGGTCTTTAGTACCGAGTGTGTTGTAGATCAGTTCCTTTTTTCCCCTTCGTATGCGCGACTAAAGCCTTTTTGGCACAGATTCAACTGTTTGATTACAGTTCTTTGAACTTCGTTGCATAGGCGCCAGGATATTGTATAATAACAGTGCATGTGAGCTGTGGAAAGTCTTGGGAGTTCGAATATGTTACCCTTGGGAAAATGGGGGGGGGGGGGGCGGAGCGACATGTGCCCTCATAAGGGACATCTTGATTACAAGTCGACAACGTTAATACGACAATAATAATGCTAATGCACACCAACAGAAGCAGTGGCGACGATACGAGTTTTTAGCCTCTCTATTGTTGTCGGTGATACTATTAGTTCTTCAACTCCACAATCATCCAACTGTCCAGACATTGAACAATTTTTTACCGTTGTTTTATATGCTTTGTTTAGTTAAAAAGACTAAAAAAATATTAAAATTAAACTCATAAGACCCAGCACAAATACCCGGGTGTATCATACGTAATGGCGCAAACTGACACAGTTGAAAGTACACGATAAAAGAAGCAAAAAAAGTCTCAGTAAACATGGGTCTGCAAACGAGCCTTTTTCGAGATAATTGCGAATGTGTGGTTACAAGCCGCCACTGACTTCAATGTTTGTAAACGTCGTCCTATAACTTGACAAGACGCTTCAAATAGTTGTTGCGCATCTCGCACCCCATTTCCCCACTCCATTCTCAGCAGCGACGTTGGTTCGCAATGTTGCAGCCTGGAGGGAACGGAATAGTCTGAGGATTTTCAACGAAATTTGTATTCGCTTTTTCGTGGGCTGTTTTCTACCTGTCGGAGTACAGAAATTCAGCTCACCTTTCGCCAATGACCCTTTTCCTTCTTTTAAAACTTGGCCTCCCCGATGGCGCAGTGGTAGCGTCGTCGCCTTGTAATCAAGGGTTCCCGGGTACGATTCCCAGTGGAGGCACATAGTGGTTCGGATCCCACTATAACTGTAGGTCCAGTCCCGATTAGCCTTACTGTGCATAAAGTGGACTTAAAGCAACAAATCAATCCAATCCAATTATTTTAAAACTTGAGAAACCATCCATTTAGATACTCCCGTGTCGGCGCTTGTGGACTCGACAACATTATACTAAAGTTTATGTAACTCCTTCTGATTTCGCAAATATGTTGCAACATTGTAAACAATTTATCTGGCCTGTCCTCTAAGGGGCTTTCCAGAGCAGATTGTGGATTTCGTTGGACCCGGCATTATTTGATTTTTGCATTTCAAAAATATGCAGCCAAGAGTAAAGAGCAAGAACATTTCAATGCTTTAAAAAAGAACACATGCAAGCGTGTTATCAGATTGCCTTCTCGTAGTGATTGTTGTACGATAAACAAAAGAACCCCCCTTGGTCACAAGCATGTACAATTCTGTCTACTGATATCCATATTTTTTTATTACAACGCCACCTCTCCGAAATGTTCTGTTTTGTCAACAAAGAACAAACCTCGGAACGCGCAAGGAGTAAAGCACTCGGTGTTTACACATTCGCACACATTATTAGCATTTTACCAACTAGGACGACGTTTACAAACAATGAAGTCAGTGGCAGCTTGTAACCACACATTCGCAATTATGAAAACAGCTCGTTTGCAGACCCATGTTTACTGAGACTTTCTTTCTTCTATTATCGCGTACTTTCAACTGTGTCAGTTTGCGCCATTACTTATGATGCACCCTGTATAACGTTTACTGTTTTGTGCATTTTATTTGCATACTAATTAAGTTTAACTATATACCTTGTGTATGCAATGATGTAAACTGAACTTTGAAAGCTCCATGGTCACGGACAGAAGCGTAGGAATTGATATAAGATATAGAAAGTTATCAATATCAACAATAGATTGGTTGGTTGATTTGGTGTTTTAAGTCCACTTTATGCACAGTAAGGCTAATCGGGACTGGACCTACAGTTTAAAGTGGGATCCGAACCACTTGTACCTCCACCGGGTATCGAACCCGGGACCCCTTGATTACAAGGCGACGACGCAACCACTGCGCCATCGGGGAGGCCTCAACAATAGACATGAGATTTATTATTATTATTATTGTCCTATTAACTTATACTCTAACGTTCGTTTTATTGGAAGGGACTGTTGAACCTTCAAGCTCTTTGCTTCTGCTTTCTCGTCAGTGCTCAACAATAGAAAATGAAGGTGTGAAGATCTCTAGTATCACTTTCTGAAGATGTGTAGCTATTCGAGGAATGTCACATTGCGTCATTTTTCATGCGTAACGACTGAGCCGTCATAACTTATATCCGGGCGCATGCTCCGAATTCTTTTGCGAAGCCGTAGAGGTTCTTCCTAGAAGTGATGATTGCGGAGGGCCACACAATGCCTTTGACGACGGTGATAGTTTTATCACTTTTCTTATTTACATTCTTCCCTTGTCAGGGTCTCAGTCCAGAGTTTATATTTTCGATTTTCTTCTTCTTCTATCTGTACAGTTAATTTTGGACGACATACTGGAAACCAACACAGAAACAAACTAGTTGTTGCACTACTGCTGTTACTGCCTATCGATGCGTCAAAAGCTTCAACACGAAACCAGTTAGTGTTGCCCACGAGACGAGACTTTGGCCTGTCTCGTCTCGTGGGAGTCTCGTGGAAATACTGTCTCGTCTCGAAAATATTCGTTTGTGTCATGACACATGGTCAATATCGTCTCGTCTCGAATTTTTAAAAGCCTGTCCCGTCTCGTCCCGTGGACAACACTAAACCAGTGTGGTATTTTCAATTATTTTTTTGGGGGGGGTCCAGAAACTGCTCTTGAAGCATTAGCATATTATTTAAACCATTTATTCGCAACCTTCGTGAGACCGCGGCCCGGTAAATAATGTAATTTTAGAAATCGATGCCTGGATCGCAACAACTCTTAAATACCATTCTATATATTTTTTAACCTCTATAATTAATTGCCCTCCTCCGTAGCCGTGCGATCTAAGTCGCTGTGCTTTGGACTCCGACTGCGGGACGACATGGGTTCAAGTCCACCTGCGTTCAGTACCTGGGTTCTCGACCTGTGTATAGGACCGGTGGCAACCAACCATCGTGAGGAAATTGCGGAGCTACGAGTGATTAGCTAATCCGGTCTCGGAAATCTCCTATAACGGCTGAGGGTTCGACGTGCTGACCCCGCGTCACTTCATTACCTGTTGAAGATCTCCACACCTCTAGGTAGGATTGTGGAGGCCCTTACGACCTGTAGAGCCACGGGTTATTATTATTATTATTATTATTAAATAATATGTACCCTTGAGATTGATTTGCTTTATTTTACTTCGTTTTTGTGCCACATTTTGGCTAATTTGCGAAGATGGGGATGAGTGATCATGAGATGAAATTGATGAATGGACTATCACAAACATCCATGCTCAGACCGGAATTCGAACCCGGGACCCCTGGCGTCGCAGCGCGATGTGCTAACCACTCCGCCACGGGGGCTGGCTCCCGTGAGATTAAATAATAATAATTAATGTATGGTATAATCATAAATAATTACGGTTTTACTATGTCTAGGCGTATAACATTACGTTTAAATTGTCAAACGCTGGATCTAATGCATTCTGAGAGATGACAAAAACGTTTGAAAGCTTTCAGCTTTTACAAGTGATTTAAAAGGAATGGCAATTTGGTTAAAAAGTGTGAATCTATTCCTGATAACTCACCATTTATTAACTTTACTCCTATTAATTTTACTCGTTTTAAGTTTGAGCACTTGTAGTTTCCTCAGGCCAACGTCTTTAAATTAATTTGGTAAGCGTTCATTTTCATTGACTAAAAATTTGTACTAAAACTAATTGAGAAATCGATACCTATATTACTTACTTGGAAAACTGTGATAACTAAATATTTATTTGGTTTGAGAAACGCTGATGTAAATTATTATATGGGAGAACAGTCACAGACTGAAATTTGAATTGAGTTGAACATAATGGACCCCGTCCCCAAGAGAAAAATATTAACGTGAGAAGGGTTGCAGAAACCAGAAGGGATGAATTCCCCTATCTCCCATCAAATACGATCTTGCCGAAAGTAGGAATATAAAAACGAACTGTTTCATTGAGTGGATAAAGTAACGAGATTGTGTTCGAAAAGTTGCGTTCAAACTCCCTTCCGTGCGTTCTCTCTCAAGGAAAATTCTGGGATTATACATTCAAGGAAAGCCTTAAACAAAGTCATAGTGCAGTGGTATGAAATTTGCTATAATATCTCTCTGTTAAATTCATTTTAGTCAAGAACTTGAAGTGGGATCCAAACCATTGTGCAATACGCCTCCACCGAGATGCTTAGGCCAGGCTGAATTTTCTTATCATATATTCCCGCTAGATTATAGTATATTAAATGTGGAAATTAATTTTGCACTGAAATGGCATGGCTGTGTGTGCCATCCAGTTTCAGAAAACCGGTTCCATTTGTGGTTGTTTCGCTGCTATTGATTCTGCAGTGGTCGCGCACACCACGAGGCGGGCGTTCCTCGATGGGACGTGCCCAGGTGTACGGAGTCACTGACACCACTCTCTCCCCACCCTCCCGGTCCCGCGGCACGCGACAGTGCTGCCCTCCCAAACCGGCATCGGTCACGGACCCAGCCATTGCATTAGCGGCCCCTTTACAGCCAGCAGTAATGAAGCTGCTTTGTTGTTTGCGGTTCCTTCTGGAACTAAACTATGGCAGTTAGTGAAGAAGTTATGTTGGTCGTTTCGAAGCATTTGTCTCGACATCTCGCGTGTAATGTTGAAGTTTAATGGCGAATCAAGCTTACTGGTTTATATAAGCAGTAGTGACTGACGGCGCTGCAGATGTAAGCACACTACTGCACCAAAAAACTGTGGTTGTACACAGTGGGATGCAAAACATAGGCGTGCGCAAGGGGGAAGGAGGCAGTTGCCCCTCCTAATACTCTTTCATAGAAATTTAGTCTAGAGAGATCTTATTATTGTTATTAAACAATATTATTATCTTTAAAAAATAAAGTATTTTCAAGCCGACGAAAGTTCCAAGCAACTACGGCGGGTTTATTTCTTATGTAATTGGACTATCTAACTTCGTTCTCTAGCAAATTACTTGTTATTAAGACTCGTGCATTTTATTTGTTAGCCTAGTTGTGTTACACCTACGTAACTATGTGGTCGTAGAATAAATTGGTCCCACATTGGAAATGAATTATGTGTAGTTGTCTTGAATACGCTGTTCGAAATCATGTTTACATGTAAATTAGTCTGAACCACAGAGATGGAAGAATAAAGGGGTAGGGAAACAGAGAACGTTTGTGCCACGGAAGCTGGAATTCTTGTAATGGAGTGATTTTCGGTGGGTCCGGACACACACTACATACGCCCCTGTTTATTTCCCATCAATGCAATAAAAGAGATGGAATGAGGTTTTTCTTCTCCGACTGAACTTTCATCAAAGCTTTTGCCCCTCTTAATCAGAGGCTCTGCGCACGCCTATGATGCATAAGTATTGCCAAGCAAATTGTACATCGCAATGTTTATTGCCTTTGTTTTACGAAATGAGAGCTTCAAGAAATGAAACAAAACGCCAGACAAGCTGCTGACAACTTCTATACCAGTACATATTAAAAGCCAGTCCTTAAAAACACGTAGGATGTAAAAGTAATATAAAAATTAATGAAAATTGTCATGGACAATTTGTCGAGCATTACTTGTGTATCCCACTGTACTTGTAGCTAAAACTGGGCAGTGTCTGCGCACTTTTTTTACATGTAACTTCGTCAGTGGTAGGTAATGGACAGTATTTTTGGAAAGGTCGGGGTTTGGTAGTCAGTTCTACTTTTGCCATATTTTCTAGAATTTAAAGATTCTTTTGGAGGGTGCCGGGACAAAGGTGGGTTTGTGCCCCCCCTTCGCCCACAGGCACACCACTGGTTATGGATAACAACACGATATCAGCATTACAGTCAGCATTCTTCTTATGCTTTTACTCATTTCCACATGCTAAAAAAACACTACATTCCGACTACTTAGTCGCCAATATAAATAATAATAACGTTGTAATAACCTACCAATGATGACGCTACATAAAAGCAAGAACGTGTTGGCCAGGGACATTCGAGTAACAAGTGAAAATTCTGCGTCAGTCACTTTGATACTGCTTAAATTTGTTGTAAGATCATTATTTAATTACGTACAGAGCCAATATGAATAATATTGCTTTAATTGCCGATTTGATTCCTCATATACGTACGTCACAATAAGTATACAGGATACGAAAGTAGTCAAATTAAAGGTGCAGGCATGAATCATATTTGTGGAAGAGCGACATCAAAAGGTAATGCATTGTTGTGTTCGATTTTTTTCTGGTTTAGCTTCGATTTTCTGCAACTCGTTGGTAATCACGATGATGAGGATGAATGAATTAGACTTTCTGTGTCTGCTCAAAGGGTAATGCATAAACTCAGAATGTATTCTTCTCGCATATTAGTTCAACCTAGTATTAGTGCAACTACAATGCACTCGTTGGTTTGCGGACCGTGGGCACTTACAAGCAGTGATGTGCCGTACACTATAAGTTTACGTCTACATGCGTTGTCTACACGTAATCTACGCGTAGATTACATTGGGTTGTAGTTTACATAGACTACGTAGACAATCTAAAGTGCATTAAAATTAATTTCCAAGGCTTTCATGAAAGGAAAGTGACATTTTCAACTATATTGGTTCCTAACGAACTGACAAGAATCCTATTTACAACAAAAATTATCTTCTCTTCTACCATCAATTATGGAAGAAGATAAATAGTATGAAAAAAAAACAACAACAGATGGCAGTCGTGAGTCAAAATTAGTCTTTTTCCCATAAAACACTAGAATATTTCGTTTGTTAGGTTTCTTCCTAGGCGAGAAATTGTTCGAATTTGGAAGAAAGAGTATGAAAAGTTCTCCTCACACATCAGTAACTGATACGCTGTATAATTTTGTTTTACTTCCACGGCGCCCATTGCTAAGTTATCACCTTTCGCCATGTTGTTTACATAAATTACATCATCTACGTGTATAAAAAAGTCTACGTGTAGAATGTAGACTATCGTTGTTTACGCGTAGACGCACATCACTGCTTACAAGTTTGCAGTGAAATAAATGACACCCAGATATGAAATAGTAAATACGCCACTGAACTTCTGGTCCATTTATCAGCACGTAGTTGACTCGTATATTTGACCCTGAACGTTACAAGAGCAGATAGACCCGATGTCTTGCGTTACCTTTTTGTACGGGTACTAGACTTGGTGCCGTTTACCTCCCCTCCTCTCAGTGTTACGTCATTGTTAAAAGGCCCGTACAGTTTGACTCGCCCACAAGGTCATACGATGGGTCACGCTATCCGTGATTTGTGCTTCCTGGCTGCCGATACTCGTTCAGAACAGAAAGCGAGAACAGTAGCAAATAACAGCGAGTTACTTTAGTTGTAACAGTTAATTCTTTTTATACGGTAATCAGCGGTGATTGGGTGCCAAAACTGGGGAGGCAAGAACAGTTTACTTTTTTTTTGGTAGGCATTTAGAGGCCATTGTGAGGGGACAAGAGTTACAGAAAGAGAGAGTGGGGACAACCGCCCCCTAATCGCCGCCACCGACGGTAACTGTAGTTACTTTTTGAAGTTAGTGAGTGAATATAATTCGGTAGGAAATTTTCCTCGGTAAGATTTTGGGCCTTTGGCAAATTACGAACGAAATTATCGCCTCGAAGAATTGGTGATTGTAAAAATTGTCATCGTCAAATTCTCAACAGAACATTTGCCTCAAGTGGATTTATTTTAGAACGCATGGACATTCTGCGATAATCATCCTGTACGAAATGTCACAGCTTCATGGTTCAACAGCAATTAACAAAATTATGGTTTGCTAAAATATTTTGATCTTCATTTTCAAGTACGTATGAGGGGAGGCTGATAAGTATTAAGCCTTACCCAGAAAAAAAATCAGCCAGGAGGCTGAAATTTGCAGGGTGTACTGGTCAATTGTTCTATATGTAATGGTGCAAAAATCGACTTTCTACGATTTAAACTTTCCTTTGTTTTCCAGGTCCAAAAGTAACCCCTCATTTGTAGCATTAGTTGCCTCCTGAACACTCAAAATCGTTGTCCCTTTAGGTTTTTTTTTCAGATGATAGTCAGATGGAGCCAGGTCAGGGTGGATGGGGGCAACACTTAAAAGAAGCCTAAGAGGTCAGTGTCGCCATTGTTTCACCTGCAGTGTGTGGCGAGGCATTGTCATGCAACAGGATGACGCCTTTGGAGAGCTTTCCCCAACTTTTCTGGAGGTGCTGCCATATTCACTTTGGACCTGAAAAACAAAGGGAACTTAAAATAATAGAAAGTCGATTTTTGCACCATTGCATATACAGGGTATACCAAAAGTCCCATTAACCCCCTTTGAATTGTAGACAAACCTGCAAAATGTTATTTTAACAGCATGCGTATGATGAGAGGATGGTATACCATTAAATCAGACCAGTGACCACCATTTACTCCAGAGGATCTGTGTGCACACCGCCATTTTCATGGCACAGTATTTTTCGCCTCCAGGTGCGATGTGAAATCCTCCGTAACATGGCTGGCGTGAGGGAAGCAAACGCACTGCGCACAACTTCTTGAAGTTCCCCAGTTGCCTGGTAACGATTATGGGCGACTTTCTGTTTGATATGCCCCCGTAGCGCATTATCACAAGATATCAGATTTGGACTTTGGGCTGGCCATTTTAGAGGTGCTGGTAAATTTGGCGATCCTCGTCCAATCCATTTGTCTCTGAACAGATCATTGAGGTATTCTCTTAAAATGGCCACCTGAAATCCAGATCTGACATCTTGTTTTACGGAGGATTTCACATCGCACCTGGAGGCGAATAATAATGTGCCATGAAAATGGCGGTGTGCATACAGATCCTCTGGACTAAATGGTGGTCATTGGTCTGATTTAATGGTATACCATCCTCTCATCATACGCATGCTGTTAAAATAACATTTTGCATTTTTGTCTACAATTCAAAGGGGGGGGGGGTAATAGGACTTTTGGCACACCCTGTAGAATAATTGACCAGTACACCCTGCATATTTCAGCCTCCTAGCTCATTTTTTTTCTGGGCTAGTCTCAATAGTTATCAGCCTTCCCTCATAATTTTGTACATTGAAATATGAGGTTAATTACAACAAAATATTTATAAAGTAAATAAAGGAGACCATGTTATATTAGGAGTTATAAACTTGCCTTAATAAAATAAACTTTGAAGTAACTGCAACTGAGCAACTTTTTAATTGAAGTAACTGTAAGTTACTTTTAAAAGTAACTTTCCAAATCCTGACAAATACGACAAAGTAAACAGTGCTCATGTAAGTCTTAGAGAAACATTGCCAAAATGTTTACCAATATTTGTTTCACACACACATACGACAATTGATCTGGGTCTATGGTTTACAGTAGGTCCGAAACACTAGATCCTTAGACCTTCTTAGGTAAGCATTTTTGAAAAGTGTCTTATCAGTTTATAATTCCTCGTATTGCATTTGAGGAATTGCATTCTCTTCAGTGCAGGTGTTTGTTTGCATGAATGTTGTATCAGAGCGGGCGAGGAGGGGCTCCAGCCCAACGTGAAATCGTTGCGATTAGCTAAAGTGGAAGAAAAGCGACGCTAATTAATGAACGGTATAGAGAGAAACAGAGGTATAAAGACTGAAGGCTGCAAATGTAATATAAAACAAACTTACTGCACCACGACACCATTACAAACAGCAGTAAATGGAATCTCAAGAGCCTCTAGAAATTCGAAACAAATTTTTCAGAATTTTGAATACCCACACGGTTTTCCGAAACTGACCTGTTTTTTTTATGCTCATTCTTGTGAAATATTTCTCATTGTAATGGATAACAAACACAATGTACAAATTTCACGAGACTATTATGTTGGAAGCACATCACGATTCTTTATGAGCACCCTGCAGAGGGGTGTAAACATGTCGGCAAAAACAAGTTGAAAGCTGCAAAAGCCATATGCAACCCTGGGAGATTTCTCATGTACAGAGAAGGCAATTTTTTACGAGTTTTCTCATAGCTTTGTGTAAATGGTAAGCTTCATGATGTGGCGTCGAATATGTAGGATAGAAATACCGCAAACAGTAAACAAGGCTTTAAAGACAATCCTTTTCTCTGTTTATTCTTTTGTCTGCAATGTGGGTGACTTTATTATTATGGAGATTTTTATTTGCTGCTTCTCACAGAACCTTGAGTGTTTGTTCTTTTCCCTTTTTATCGAGTGAGTCGTCTAATTTACATAAAATGAGTAAATGTAAACTTGATTCATACCATCGCAGTTCTTTGCGTTGAACAACCTTATTGGTAGCGACAGTGCTGCGCTCTGGTAGCGTGGTTCAAATCATATCCGAGACTCATTCTTCCGCGTTGCAGAAATATGGACGTTGGCCTAGGCTTTCAACTTTCATTACTTCAGTTCCGAGAGATTCGTAACTTACCATAGCAGCAATGCACAGTGAGATGCATGAGTATTATCGTGCAAATTGTCCATCACCATGTTCGTGCACTTTGTGTGACACAATAAGAGCTTCAAGAGTTTAAGAAATCTCAAAACAAGCCGTTGACAACTTGTAAATGTACAATTTTATGTTTCTGATAGTGCATATATGAATCTAGTTTGCAAAATATCAGCTGCCATGTTTATTTACGGTTTAATAATAATGACACTATTTACGGTTTAACTTGATATGTATGTTGTATATTTTTCTACACAAAATGTGTGCTACTTTTACTATAAAAAATATTTAATTTTCAATTAAGAGAAATGTAAGTGTGTTTACAGTGTACATACTAAATTTCGTTTCGTATGATCTTCATTCCATCAGTACATATATATTGTTTCCTTTCTTTTTCTTCCTTAGAGCCTAATAAACGCCATTAAATGTTTACAATATTTATGTACATTCACCAAAAGTGATTCTGATATATACAAAGTGATTTAAATAGCGATTCAAGTCAATCGACCTTGGTACGTAGTCTAGTGCGCCATGTTAACGGAGTCATCTTCCGATTATTTTCAAGTGCAGCAATTCCAAGGTCAGTTCAACCATGAGTGGTGTCAAGTGAAGTACATCATTCACAGAGAGAGGTTTAGCAAATCTATTATTTGAGTCAGATCTGACCCCACTCTAGTTTAGAACAGTTAAATAGCTTAGTCCTTCGTGTGGTGAGTGAAGATAACCTTCAACTTCAAGTGCAGTTTGTTTCTGAAATCACTAGTTCGTAGTTATGTATTCACGACACGATTCTTTGTATCTATTGGGGGCGTACTTGATTCTTCAAGATTGACAATGTCACGTACGGGGTCGGCAGTTGCACCACAGTGTAAATAGAACACCATGGTTGTTGCAGTGCCGCCGTTTCTGCTCGTATCGAGAGGCCAAGGTCACAAGACTGCTTCCCTTATATGGAGGGCATAGTCACAGGAATGATTACAAGTAAAAGAATCCTGCACTTCGAATCCGTGCTAAACAGGTTGAAAGCGAATCGTATTTCAAGTTTGGGAGCTGTTTTGACAGGCAGAGGGTCAAGGACGGTGTGCCCAAGGCAAAACATAAAAGCTGATCTACTACTTGGCTTGCTTGCCGATTTGATTAATTGAAGCAGCTCGGTTATAACTTGATCATATTTATTCAGGATTCTTTCGTTCGATTTTATAATTACTACAATGTATAATGCAATGGTGTTGATCGTTGCATTTGGATGTTTCGGATGAACTCAAAACGGCACCGTAGGCTATTTTTATGGTGCAAAATGAATGTATTCGTTAATGTAATTGAATGGGTGAGAAAAAGAAGGTAAGGATTCCACATTTTGGTCATTTTGAGCTGATATAGTCATTTTATTCCTTAAGCTAAGCTGCATCAACTGACACAGAGAGAGCAAACATTCTCCCAGCCAACATTTGAAGTAAAAAATGTTGAAAATCGATAAATCAACTTTAAGCAATGGTGGACTACGCTGTTTAAAAAGAGCACTAAAAGCTTGCAAAGAATAGAAATGTTTCAAATTAGCAAGTACAGGCATCTCATATAAAAAGAAGAAGAAAAAAGATGAGATAACACACGAGTTTATAGACTGCATTAGGAGAAGTGTTCAAGCTCTACAAAGACGGTGAGGTTGTGCTTGCTACTACTAATGCTTATGGCGAGAAAGTTCAAATAAACAGTAATAATGTTAAAAAATAAAAATAAAAGAAATTGTGTACGTGGCACAAATTGTGCATTAAGTACCAGACGACTGCAAAGAGTTGCACGACATCATTTTATCATATTAGTCTGCATGTCATGAACATTCTGATAGTGACTAGCAGTACTGTACAGATAATTGAGGACTAAAAGTGGTAAACGTTGTAAGTGCCAAAAGCGAAAGTGTTAGGAAATCGCATCGTTCCGCACATCAGCCCGTAAGACCGTGCACACTAGTGACCTCTTTACACGCCCATTGAACTACTTAGAGGGCTACCAGCGAAATTTCCACATTATAAAGCATGGCACATTTCACAGTTTAACGTGGAAAACTGTGTTTGAATTTTTGTGGCACTTACAGCGTTTACCAATTTTAGCTTTCAATTCTGTTCAAAGTAATGTTCATGTTGCAGGTTCACCCGTATTTGAAGAAAGTGCTGTGTTACCTGAAATGTATTATGAAGAATTGTTAATGTAAACATTTTATTGGGTCAGCACACTTATCTTGCATTCTCAGTAATGTTATATCAACTAATAACTGGGCTGTAATATTTAAAAACTGCATTTATTATAGCTCGACCACAAGGAAAAAACCTTCCCTCAAAAGCGTTCGCGCATTTTCCCTGCCGTTATCGGTCCTCGGGGCAGTGTTGCCAGGTCAGACTTGAAAAATCGGGAGATTGTTCCTTGGGAAACCAGAAGATCTCCTACAAAATCCGATGATCTAATTGTAGCGGATGAACGACCTTCTCGGGGGCGGCATAGGCTTGCGCACTGTGGGGCAAGAGGATGTCTGCAGATTTTTTCCAGCGAGGGGGAAACAATGTATTTTTATCAGGCGGGTAAACGAGGCATATTACCCCGTATAGCCTAATGTTGCCCTCTCAGAAAACACCACTTGAGTTTGAAATTATCACGTTCCTACATCCCTATTATAATAATGGATGTAAATTACTGTAACTGAAATCAACTCATACGTCTGAAATAATAAGTCCTTTTATGTGCGGGTGGCGACCATCCTTGCACTTCCTTCTGGACGCCCATGCCGCTTTATAATTTTGTAGAAAATTAAGTATTTAAGTATAGAATAGTATATTAAGGATAGAAAATTAAGTATTTTCAAGCCGATGAAAGTTCCAAGCAACTACGGGGGAGGGGGGTGCATTATTTCCTTAGTAATTGAACTATGCCGCTTCGTTCTCTAGCAAATTTCTTGTTATTAACACATGCTTTATTCGTCAGTTATGCTGCCTCTATGTTGCTGCATTTAATATATAATACACACACACACACACATACATATATAAAATAATTTGCCCACGCTACGAAGTCAGTATTTCTACTTAGTAAGGCAAGGACGTTTCACTGTGTTTGTGTCACTTCATTCATTTCATCAGTTTTTCATTCATCCTTGTTGTCGTACTTACCCGTAGAGGCACAAAAGCGACGTAAAATAACTAAAATAGAAATAGATTTTCGGGTGGGATAAATACAACCATCTAAAAATAGTAATGTACATGGACGTCCGCAGGATTTTTACCAGGCAGGGGCAAGGAAGGCACATTTTCTCCAATAATAGTGTTGTTCCCTCAAAAAACATTGCTTAAATTTCAATGTATCATATTCATGCAATAATTAACACACATTATTGCAGCTGAAATGAAATTATATGTGAAAAATATATAATTTTTGGTTGACTTTCATTTTCCAGGGGGGAGCACGCCCCCCCCTTCCGGACGCCCATGGTAATGTAGTAATAGTAATAAAATAATAATAATGTCCTAGCACATCGTTTGGCATAATTTCACAGTTCAAACAGCACTTTTCATGGCTGAGTGGAGTTCCACTCTCCCCTCCATGTTCAAGTAAGGTGACCAGGAAACTTGTTTTTGAGCAGGCCGTCGGAGGTGCCATAGCAATAGTTTATTATGGAATCCTACCGAGAAATCAATAGGTCTGGCAACACTGACCGTTGGCCGCTCTGAAGGCTCCTTCCTCCTGTCTTTTTCCCCCACCCGCCAGCGCGATGGGGTCTGCGCAGGTTTCTTTCCTTGTAGTTCCACTATACTTGCTGCGTTTAAATGAGAACCAAAAGGAAAACATTGCACGATGTTTTTGTAACTGTGTTTACGTATGAACAATTTACAAAATGTATTGCTTTAGAATTATTGTCAGAGCTTTGTATTATAATTTCACAAAAGAAAGTATTTTGAGCCCCGGAACTATTTCGTTAATTTCCCAAAAATTACACTCTGTGGAATCTGTTCCTTCTTTCTCTCACACATTCAATTATATAGCTGCTTTATATCCATAACATCCATGGCCATGTCTTACGTTTGCTGTAAATCGATGCCGATGCTTATGCTCAGTGGCATATGACCATATTTTCCCCTCAATTTTACTTTGCACGATTTTTGAGGGGTGGGGGTAAAATATTGTACCGTGAAGTCACATAGAGGGTGTGGTGGTAGTGCTCCACACTTTCCCGATCTCGGTCATTCTGGAAGTGATATGATCAGTATCACACTCCGGCCGCCTTACCATCATCGGAGGCTGGGCGGACCCCAGAAGCACTTTATGTAGGGATATTGTCGGAAAAATTGTACCGACTGGACCAACGCAACCGAGAGCTAACTGATCTCATCAAGGAAAACGTCATTTACTCTCATGTTAATTTATTATTTATTGTTACTTTGGTGTGATTACCTAACTTTAAATGCCAAGGGGAGGTGGTCACTGTTTTAGACGACTTTGTGGTACGACCCCGATTCCTTAATCCAGTTCATTCATTCATTCTTTTATTTTGGACCTAACAGCTTTGAAGCCGTTTTTGCCCATTATAATATGCATACGGCACCTTTCTTCCTCCGCAATTTTCATATCCTGCCATCGACAATATGAACTATCCGTTGTGCTAAAGCTACGAAGAAAAAAATATGAAATAACCTATTATGTGCGAGAGAATTACGAAATTATACAGAAATATGTCTTATAACAACAAAATTGAAGAAATATTTTGTAAAAACGCGAAATTGGTGAAATATGTCAAAATATGATTTGTCAAGTGTGTCTATTTCGGTTGATTTTCATCAGATATGTAAAGATCTCACCCCAATATTAGATCCGAAGCCAAATGAAAAATATGTTATAACATAAAGTCCCGGGCCCTAGTTATCACAGTAACATTAATATCCGCTCCAGCTTCATATGGTAATTGAGTTAGTTATCGTTGAACCGCTGATCCCAGTCGAGAGCATCGCAAGAGTTCTTTAGGTCTATTTGACTCCGCTGCTTCCCATTGTTACTCGGCAGCTCATTGTTCAGACGGATCCCATTCTGTCTGGTCCAACAAGTAATGAAGTTTGGCGCCGAAATGCAACCAATCAATGAGCTAGATTAAGGGAGCCGGAGAGGCCAATATGAACCGCACGAGGCTGTCTGGAAGTTGAATCTGGTGTTCTGAATGAATGTTCTAGAATTCCCTGAAGCGAAGACTAAATTGTGGATTGGGGTAGTTGGAGAAACTTGGAAATTGAGTCTCAGTTGGAATTTTCCTTTGAAGGGAAACTTCTTTTGTCCGTGATTCGTGACCCATGTTTTTGATATATTGACGTTTGCTTTGACATCTTAGCGGTTTCTTCTCCGTTGACGTTCTTCTGGTATAATAACCTGTACGAAATATCGCTAGGCCTATATTTTATAAGAGGGCCACCTGCGTGTTGGATAACAGTAGCGTTCCTGAGGATATGGGAGCAGCAAGGTGAGGTAGCTCTCTCAGAATGTTTAAGGAAAACATCGCTATGGAATGTAAGTTTGAAATAAGACATTCTTTTAGCGTAACGTAGGGTGAGCAGATCCTTACCAGCAAAAATCAGTACACACACTACCATGACAAACTTTCTTAAAAAAAGGAAAGACATAAAGGACAAAAGTTTTAAAAATAATTATTCTTTTATTTGATGAATCCCCAAAGTATATGAGTGGCATAAAACAAAAATGAAAACTAAATGTATTTAAAATTTGACATATTAAACAAACTACAGTTGTGAGCAAAATTTTGTTGAGAACATGTCAATACACTTTAAGTCTTTAAAACAATTCCAATAACTTCAAATTAACAAATATTTCATAATCAAATGTACCAATATTTAAGTATCATCCTTAATGGTTCTGTACTTTTGCTTCGAGTGAATAGCATGTAATAACTTTGTATTTCCCATATCCATATCATGTTTTTCATTACAGGTACAACTGAAATTATATTTAGTTATTATTAGGTGTTTCAGAGTTTCAGTTTTCAATTGAGATTTCTCAGCAGTCCTCATGTTATTCATTAATGAGAAAACTCTCTCAGTGGGTGCATTTGTGGCTGGAAGGCACAAACTGAACTCTACAATATCAAATACTTTTTCCTGAAAATATTTTAATATCTCAACCCATTTTAAATCTACTCTCATTTGAGCAGTGTTCCATGCTTTCAGTCTTTCAAGAGTAGCATACGCTCTTACATTTGAAATTTCATCCAAGAGATAAGGATCATTAAGTTACCTTCTTGACCTTTTGTTGAAACATTGTATGCTATTTTGCACCCTGTCCCATTCGATCATCGAATCAAGTTTTACCCAATCCAACACAGTCATTTCAGAAAAGGGAGAGGACCACTGCTTAATATATTCAATACAAGTTGAATAAAATGAACGCACATGTTCCTTAAAACTTGACATACAAACAAACCCATTTTCCTCCAGACTTTTCAGTTTCGACTGCACTATAGGAGGCAAAAAAAGGCAGTTATATCTGTCAACTAATTTTTGTTTAAGTTCTGCAATCAATGCAGAATCTTCTATCATAGACATATTGACCCTCTAGAAAGTAAACAAAGTCATTAAAAAGTGCTGCATTGGAATGGATAAAATAAAGCCATATTTCAGATAGGGGGTCCTCAAAGAACATTTTAATGATTGTGGGACACTTGTCCTGTGATAGAAAGTATGATTTCAATGCTGGATAGTATGCGCTCTACGGCTGGCTACAAAGAGAGCCACCTAGTTTTGTTATAAGAAAGAAGCTCCACGAAGTCACAAAATTCACGTAAAGCATGTTCACGTACTGTATACATGAGTATATTTTGTGCACCACACTTTCTATGCAAATCGGTAAACAGTCCATCGCAGTTTGTACACAATTATTCACTATATGTGCCGAACAACCTACACCTACAATTGGTTTGTTTAAGCATTCCTGAACAATACTGTAAACATTTTTTTTTTTTTACCTTTTCTTGCTGCTCCTCCAAAGTTGCAGTTGGTGTTGTCAGCACATAATCCAACAACTTAAGTTCCAATGTTGTATTCATTTAATGTCTTCAGGATATACAAAGACACAATATCGGACGTTTCACCACACCGATATTGAAAATCCAGAACTTTAACCATGCTTTAACGTGCACTCCGCTCAAAGGAAGGAAGTAGCGCACCAACAATTGAAACAATTTCGTAGCTTTATGGCTCGACGAATCTGTGAAAACTGGAATGTAATTTACCTGATCTAACTCTTTCTGAAGCTCTGCAATTGCATAGGGGCTTATCACATTTGTCACGATCGTTTCACATTTTGTTCTTGCACAAGCATATTGTGGTTCGAAGCACTTCTTAACAAGTTTCGAACTACAGTCTGTAGAACGAAATGATTGATTATGTTGCACTGTATGAAATGCAAAACACGCTTCTTCTGCTTACAATTTTTGTTCCTTAGGCCCAAAATTCTTGTTTCGAAAAAATTTAGAAAGAATAGCACTAGATGCAGCAGCAGCGTTGGCAGATTTGTGTTTTGCCGTTTGCAGATGTGTTATTTCAGACCTTCCACTGTTTGCAATTGAAAACTCACCTGAACATTTTTCACAGTGAACATCACTATCGCTTTTGCCTTAAAATATTTGGACTTCGGAGACCTGAGTAGAAATCAGGACATTTCGCAGGACACATGTGAAAGAAAGGACATATCGTAATTTTATACATGGCTTCGCATTCTGCAGGACAGCCCATCAAAAACAAGGACTGTACTGCGAAAATCAGTACGGATGGTCACCCTAGCGTAACGTGAATACTAAACATGAGACAGAAACGTCTACACATAAAACACTATGAGTATGATTATCAACAGGCCTTTTCGCCTTTTTTTTTTTTTTTTTTTTTAAAATCAATTTGTAGCAAAACATAGACTTTAATGCTTTTATTTCGTTTCATGTTTTTTGAACCGATAAAGCTTCATAATCCAACATATCTTTCAGAGATAAGGTAGCTATGTCAAGTTTTTCATTGGGGAATGCGCGGTCGCCGCATCATGTCCTGTCGCACCTGTTTTCTGACGTTCTAGACCGGAGCCGTCATTTAATCTTTGCAACTAAGCCGCGCGTCAGGCTAAGTTTGCAGCAGGTTTTATGTATCAATCCGCGCGAGAACTGAGCTCAGAATCTTCCGTGCCAGTCTTGCCTCAACCGCCGAGCTGCTTACATCGCAGACACTGAGAAAATCTACAGTATTGCCAACCGCACAACACACCAAAACCCGTATGCATGACAAGTGGAATGTATTTTTGCTTCTCTTTGTCTCCTGAAACATAAAATTTTAGAAGTACTTTCTGCGCATAGATTATTTAATAAATGTGTCATTAATATAAGAGCGAATTTAATGACAAATTATTGTTTTTGGTTTAGAAAGAAATACATTTATGAAAAACGTACATCCGTTACTGTAAGAAACACACACTTCAAGTTATACATGATTTGTTATTGGTGATATATACAATCAGGTGCATTGTCTTTCGCTATTACTCTGGTTTCAGTTTATGAAGCACTTCACTAAACCAGGATTCAAATCTTGGTCTGTCCATTTCTTGCTGATAATCACCCTTCCCTTTCTTTGCGCGGAACAGTAAATATGCGCCTTCAACAAAGCTTTCATTGCCGCCAGTGGGTGAAACAATAAGCCTCCCCCTTCCCCTCGCCGTCGGTTTCTTCAGCCCTGGCGGTGGTTTTGCATGGTGGTATCCTTCCATGTTTTATTCCCCCTTCCCCCACCCACAGAGTTGAAGGAGGACGTCTCGCCCAAATAATAAACATGTTTCTTCTCACTGCGATATCTTTTAATACCGCGGAGATTCTTTTGTCGTCAAACAATCGTTTCCTCTTGCTAAACTCAAACCGCAAATCATTCAACACCCGTGATACAATTCGTGCGCACATTGACGGCAAGTCACCTCACGCCCTGTTTTACTTTGATCTTGTTGCCGCAAGGAGGATTATGCATTTAAAACAACTTGCTTGACTTTAAAGAGCATTTCCCTTCGGATGAAGCCCAAAATAACATTCAGGTAAAACCGCGCGCTGAACAGGAGATTCAGCCATTCTCGCCGCTCTACAATAAACATAGGGTTAAAATAGTGGGATGTGCAACACTGGTATCACCGATTCGACGCGCTCTGCAACGCATTCAGTCTCGCTCGACTCGCTCTAAAGTTTCAGTGTCTCTTCAACGCAATACACATTTTAGTTGGCGAATCTGCGGTTCTAAGTTCGTCTGCACAGTGATTGCAACCAATTAAGTCCATACCTGCTAATGGATGTATTATTTTGTCTATATATTACAAATTAAATAACTGTTTTCTTGCAAGTATGCAGTTGTGTCGGAATAGAACCCGTCTCAGTGGAACTATATTCTTGAGCGCACGTTTGGATCTACATATGCGAGAACCTGCTGCAAGGTTGACTTGACGCTTGGCTTAGTTTCCTGATTGTCCTCACAATGTTGAATCAACGCCAGGCTCTTCCCTCCGATTCATTGTTGCCAAATTAGCTCATTTGGAGCCAGATCTGCACTCGATTGGCTGTGAACTGAGGCGCCCGCCCTCATGCCCCAATATAATGGCTCAGGCTCACATAGACCAACCTTTGCCATGAGTATATGAAATTTTCCACGTAACGTGGTATTGTTATATTGGCTGTGTCGCCTTCTGACAAGAGTAACGTCTCACGCAGTTATCTCTTTATGTGCAGTTTATTTACACTTCTACCCTTCGCCGTATATACATCTTTTCATTACAGATCCAATCGCAAATGCTCTAAGTTGCCTTTTGCCCCATCACACAGATAATTGCACTTCTCAGGACTTCACTCTACGAGCGCACTATTTACCATAGCGCTAACCCGCTCTCGCCGCTTATCACGCAAGAGTCCCTACGCCGTCCTCTCATCAGTGCAGTACATCATATTAGAGCTACGAGCGCACTATTTAGCATAGGGCTAACCCGCCCCCGCTGTTTATCACGCAGAGGGGCCGAAACATACGGCGCCCTCTCTGTGCATCCACAGAATTGCCTCAATCCATCGGGTCTTGTATCGGATTATCTGAGAGCCGGCAACTTCCTGCATATCTGAGAGCCTGGGATTCTGAGAAATGTGAGAGCGTAACAAGTCGGAACCCAGTATTTATACCTCCGACAAACAACCTGCCCCCAACCACCGAGGCAAGGTCCTATTGTTATCTTTCAAACAGGGAACGCTGGCTTCCCCGGCTACTGGACAAAAGGTAATCTAGGCAAGAGCATTTACAAATATCCAAACTTTTACACATATACTTTCCATTTTCCAGCTGTGTGCGTAAAAATCAAACAGCACGCCCCATCCCCTCTTACCTCACCAGCTACTTTTTATAGCGCCATGGAGATGACATAATAGTGTTCCCAATGGCGCAGTGGTAGAGGGAGATTATTTCCGTAACATCTTTGGCAGTTATGCATTTGAAGCTTCGGAACGAGTCACAACTCTCGAAGCAGCCAATTAACCAAGCGAGCCGCTGACGTCATCTCCACCCAGAACCTATCGCTAAGCCCCTTGCTCAGGCTCTGCACGCCCACTAGGCTCGCTAGACAGACTCGCGCAGTCCGCTGGAGATGTTCCGAAAGTAATTCGACTCTAACATCGTCGCCTTGTAATAAAGGGGTCCCGTGTTCGATACCCGGTGGAGGCACTAGTGATTCGGATCACACTAAACTGTAGGTCCAGTCCCGATTAGCCTTACTGTGCATAAAGTGGACTTAATACAACAAATCAATCAGACACAATAGCCTATTGTTACCCGGGATTCCTTTATTTTCAATTTCATACGACCATCGGTGGATTATTGAGATGGGTGATGTCGCCGGAAAACTAAGAATAAATTAGCTATAATTACTTTAAAGTTAACGGTAATAGCAGGACCTCCACCCCTTTGACATTTGAAATTAGCCTACGAGACACTTTATCCAGCCTTCGCAAATCTAGCTCCTTGAAAGTCAGTTTTAACTCCATTTAAGCTGAAATTTAGCTCTTTTATGCGCATCAGGTTTGGCAACACTGCCAGGATGGCCGTAGGAGGCAAGGAAAAATGCATTGTGCTTATGCGAGTATTATTTCATTTGTTCTCTTGGGAATATCAAACTTCCGATGCCATAGATAAATATATCAACGGAAAGAGGGCAGTTCGAAGAAGCTTTTTACCAGCGGAAAAGTCGAAACTTCCAATTGATTGGCTGCAACTTGAAGTTGTAGAGTTTTATTTTTCCATAAGGAATATATGGGATTCTGAAAATACTCACTCATCATATTTTTCAAGATCGTGTCTAGCTTAATAATCGACATAAAAAAGCGCTTCCACTTGCAACATGGGGAGAAATTTATGCTTTTGCATACGCCAAGGTTTTTTTAGTAGCAGTGCCCATTCCGACGATATATTGAAATAAGTGCACAAATGGTGCGTAACTGTAACTCCTCACCTTAAGCGAAGTATTGCTCTATCTTCTATACCGTTTGAAATTTTGAGGTATTCCTCCTCCTTATGGGGGCCTCCCCGATGGCGCAGTGGTAGCGTCGTCGCCTTGTAATCAAGGGGTCCCGGGTTCGATACCCGGTGGAGGCACAAGTGGTTCGGATCCCACTTTAAACTGTAGGTCCAGTCCCGATTAGCCTTACTGTGCATAAAGTGGACTTAAAACAACATATCAATCAATCAATCAATCAATCCTCCTTATGGGGCACCACATAATGTTCGAAATGCACTGCCTCTTCTCCTTCCATGCAATTATGTAAATTGACGTTATTTTGCAATTCATTATCCAGTCAGAAACTATCTTATCAGCCTGCTCTCTCTCCCCCTCTCTCTCTGTGTAAAGAAGAACAGTTGTATCGATTAGTTCCTCATCTCGTGTATGGCGGCGATTCGGGGGGCAAGGGGGGCTGTTACCCCCCACTTTTAGCCAATTTTGCCATCGCACTATGCTAAATCTTTTCTTCAAAGGGAAATATACTGTCTTTGCTCCCCTCAGTTTTGGCACCTTGCCCCCCCCCCCCCAACTTTGGAACCCTGCGTGTATCCATTAGAAGAGCATCCCCAGCGATATATTAATAATACAGAGCATTCCCTGACATTCGGTACGAGAGACAGCGGCAAGCGGCCCGGCATCAGTGCTTGTCCTTCCCGGTGAACGGGTCCGCGACAGTCGCACGCTACAGTCTGTTTTTTTCGCTCTCTTTCCCTTTCTGTTGACGTTGCAGACTGACGCCAGTATAATCTTCGGAAGTTGTGTTGAAGATTGCGGCTTAATATGGCACCATAAAAGTTTACATTACAACAAAGGATTTATCTTGTCGAGTGTTACTTCGGAAAGAGGAATTGTGGAGAAGTGCGACGACGTTTTGCAACGAAATTTCCTGGTGTTCCCGTTCCACATAGAACCACTATATTAAACCTCGTAAAAAAGTTTAGAGTAACAGGGTCAGTTCTGAATAAATGGGGAAATCTAAAAAATAAAGTATACAAAGACAATCCGCACATCATCCGTGAGTTAAAAGAGAGTATTGTACGAGAAATCGGGAGAATTAAAATAGACGAACTTGCACGTGTAAATGCCAATTTCCTTGGGAGATGCCAGGAATGTGTTGCAGCAGAGGGACATCATTTTCAACACCTTCTGTAGTCAAGGTTAGTACACAATATGAAAACTGTAATTTTAATAGTCGACTCTAGCGACTGTCGAGGGCCCGTTTACCGGGAAAGACAAGAGCTGATGCCGGGCCGCTTGCCGCGGAGTCTCGTAGCGAATGTCAGGGAATGCTCTGTAGTAGTCATTAGTTTAAGATATAATTGTTAAAATATTGTTATTATTTCGGCAGCAATTTTATAACAGAGACCTAACCCCCCTCCGTGCAATAATTTATAGAGACGACAATTTGCAAAATTCTACCGTCGCAATTTTTTTTTCGGGAGGCGGCTGCAATGATAAAGGTTTGTATTATATAGCTGCGTTCTAGGTAGGGGCGGGATGCACTATCAAATCCGTATTTCGTAATTACCATTTATAATCTTCGTTTTAGAAGTTGTTCAAATACAAAAATTGTAAACTGATGTCATTTTAAGGGATGTTTGCATTTACCACTTCGGTTTTTCCCGAGTTCTTTACTGCTTTCAAAATTTTGATTTTCTCAATTTCTGCAGGTGTTCTGGCCCCATCTGCTCCCTCCAGTATCTGCCGTTAAAATGTTAGTCTGCGTGATAATTTACACAATTACAACTTGTTTTATTTATACAGCCTTTTATTTTCGTAAACGCAAGCGTATTTATGTCGTCACCTCTCTGTAAAGTGAGAAGTAAACATGAATGCACTATATTTTTAAAAACAATCATTACAATTACAGGCTGGCTACTCACCGGGAATTCATTGAATTCCGGGAATTATGCGTGAATTCTACGTGAAAAATTACGTTATTAATCCAAATTCCATTGAATTTTACATATTTATAAATGCTCTGAGGCTAGTTTTTCACAGTTTAGGTTTTATTTTTATTGAGGAAAATAAAACAGAATTCTCTTAATCCGTTTACATTGTTAGTGTTGTAGAAAATCTCTCTGACAAACGGAAGATTATTGCAATATAAGATATCTTGAAGTTGCTTAGATAAAAATTTAAGTTTGAAATTCGTATACAATTAAGAATTTTTCGTAGATGTGTAACATTTGTAACGTGTGTTGTAGATGTGTTTCGAGTCTAAGTATGTGAAATGGCAAATATAAACTTCGCACCTTAAATTAAATATTTTAAATATATACGCGTTTAATTAAATTGAATTAGAATTTTTGGATGCATTAGAATCACACAATTGTATTGTAATATTGTTATAATATATTTGTGTGTATGGGTGGTGAGAGGCGGTAATACCTAAGGTTGAAATAGAGAAACCCTCTGCTTTTACCATTTACTGTGTACAGTAGTAGCCGTTAATACTTTAAAAACAGGTTAAGGTTTGTTTTTCGGTGATGGGATGGCAAAGCCCAATATTTCAGTCTTGTGAGTCAGTCAGTTGACTTCAGTCAACATTATCAATATGTAAATATAGAGAGGATTGTTGGTAACTATCAAGTCTCTGGCTACATTATTCCCTCCGCTGGTTTGAATGTCCGCCGTGAAAACAAGCCGCATTATTTTTGTAAACTAACGAATAGAGGATATCACGGACGTGACTTGTGAGTCGGAACCTCCTCATACGACGCACCTGCAGCGGAAGTTGCGTGCTCGCTGGACTTCGAATCTACACGTCTGCCAGATTGTGCACTTCCGCCCATTCGGAGATAAGGACAGCTAGCTCTACATAATGCTCTTGCTACAGGTGCAGCCATATTCAGATCAGGGTTGCCAGATGTAGTGATTTATTTTAATGTTTTCATAAATTGGCAGCGTTGAAAGAAAAAAAAAACGTTTTTCTTGAAGTCGCCACCGAAGTTCCTGCCTGAGTATGGGCGTTCTTTGTGACTGTCCCTTCATTAATTTCATCTAATCATCACGCATCCTCTTCGTTGGGACTGGTCAATGGTGAAAGAAACGTCACGTAGAACAACAAAAATACATATTATATGGGAGAATTATTGTGTCTACCTTAAATTTTGAATAGATACACCTGAGAGTAGAGCCCCTGGTCTAGTCGGTTGGTCGTCGGACTGACACGCTGGAAACCCGGGGTGGGTGATCTAATGTTGGAGTTTTTCCGGCCTTGTCCCCGCACAAAGCTGCCCTGGAACTCACCCAGCCTCAAATCAATGAATACCTGGGGGTGGGGGTAAATGCGGCCGGAGCGTGGTGCTGATCACATCACCTCCAAAATTGTCAAGATCGAGAATGTGTGGGTCCCTACACCCACATCACTTAAATATGTCTTCATGGCACGATGCTATATGCACGAGGAACTTTTACACCTGAGAGTATGAATTTTAAACATCAAAACAATAAGTAGAAAACATTCGTGTGTAAGTGGGTCGGATAAGTACACTATACCAGCCACCCCGACATTAGGCGTCGATGTAGAAATGCCCTGTTGCCACATTATGGGACACGGAAAGCGAGCGAAAGCCAAGATTCCATGTTTGCGCACAAGATGTGGCAACGTTCATGATGAGCGTTGCCACTCCTATACGTATATCATCACGTATATTACGTGCTGCGAAAGAACATAAACCCTTCGTATATTGTAAACTTTCGAACGAATCCAAGTGTTAGATGCGGCAACAGCGCAAATCTAGCAGACGCCTAATTTCGTTGCCCACCTAATATAGCTACGATTACCAGATAAAATCCAAATTCGTCCTTTAAGAAAGAATCACAATGTATTATCAAGCGCACTAGTAACACAGCGCACATTTTAAAAAGGGCCTCATCATCTAGTTTCTGAGAATCCCCTTGTACCCGCACCAGCCGGTGCTGAGTTAAGGACATGCTGGTTTCATGACCTATAAAATTGTTTCAGAAATAAACCATGTAACCTTGAAAGTGCTGCAAAACTACATTGACTTTATTTAAATGCAAACTGCATTAGATAGCAAATTAATTGCTCAATGCTTAAGTCAAACCAGACAAAATGTCCGCCGGTATGTTTATTCTTTTTGTTTCACACAATTGAATCAAATCAGCCACTTAATGGATAACCTCTGTACCAACATCAGTGAAATTCCATTCCTTAGCATCATGAAGGATGTAAAGAAATTTAGATAATGTATTGAAAATTCAAAGAACATGAATGAAAATAATGGACACTTTGCTTGCTATAATATGCACAGTCAAGAAAAAAATTGTTACTTTTGGTAAGTAGTTTCAAGGTCTATGGTTTTGGGTTGTAAACGTATCAAAGTAGAAAACGAACTCCTGGGTGCTTACGTCATAAGAGGAAGATACCCTAAATTTGCAGCACTCTAGATCCATGAGTTCGGGCTCTTCGACGATGAGTCCGTGAGGACAAACATTTCATGCTGCAGTTAATTCGCAGGACAGAACTTTTCAGAATTACTTCGAAACTCGACTGTGTTTTGTTCATACATATTACTGTTGCATGTACACGGAATAAAATTAATCATTAACATTTACCAAGTTCTTATTCTGTGTTTTTACACTGAGATGTTAACTTGTTCTATTCAGCATGCAATGTAGTAATTGCCATAAGCGCTTTGCAGAAAGTACGCAAACTGTGGTAAAAATGTGCAGTTACTTATATTTTTTTCAAGAGGCACTGGCAACTCTGTTGTCAAGTAAGTCTGTGCTGGTTTTACAATTCGTTTCATTGTATTCGCGGAACTCTTCGGTGAAATCTATTCTGCATTGCTAAATATTGTTTCCGTGTTTATCGTGTTACTAAATTTTTCGACAGTCAGCAGGTGGGCAGTGCACCTTACTTCCGCTGTAAATATGCACAAGAATATTGCATAACTAGGAATATCCGAAAAACCGTTTACATGTGGTGACAAGGTTATAACGGTTTTGTTATTGCCGGTCTGTGGCGAAGTTGTTAGCGAAACATCCTTCGAAATCAGTGGTTCTACACTGTTAAAACAATTCTGTCAAAATTGAATAAAAATCCAGCTTTCTACCAAATTAGATATGGTGTAGCTGCTGTACAATAATCGCATGCATTTCACTGTAAACTATTCTGTATCATCTGTGCCATCTCAAGGTTATTCGCTTAGTGGTAATGTCGTCGCCTTGTAATCAAGAAGGTCACGGGTTCGATACTTGGTGGAGGCACAGAAAGGATATAGAGAAAATGTAGTATTTGTGTGATATGTAACTTAATGACCCCCTCTTCCCACAGATAATTTACCTTCATTTAATACAGTTAAAACTTTTGAAAAATGAACTTGATGTACAAAGCCCCCCTAATAACCCGTGAGCCCCCCCCCCTGGAGATGAATTCTGGCTACGGGCCTGATTGAAAGTCAATGGATGGTATCTTTACAACTCAGAAGTGTCAGTGACTGTACATATATAGGGCATTCCAGCGTTACGTGTGTGACATTTAATGCACACAAAATGTAAGGTTCTGTACGTCAGATTGTATTTAAATATTCACAAAGCACTGATTTCAAAGAATTATGAAGTACTACTTTGTGGTGTCTGCTAACAAATGATGATGGCATAGCCTAAATGCATCAACAAAAATGTGTTGCGTGTGTGACGCTTTTAAATTATAGCAAAGTTCGACTTTTTTGACTGATTGGGAAGGTCATGAAGGGCCTTTGCGAAATATATATATATATATATATATATATATATATATATATATATATATATATATTGCATGTGTGAAACATATATGCTACAGATGGTAGTAATTTTGGTTGGTGAAATATGCAGATTTAAACCTCTTGAAATTAAAAGCAATAATAATTTTCAGATTGATTAATTTATTTACGTGGAGTAGGACCACTTATCAATTCCCTCCATACAGTTACATGGAGTGTATTTTGTATACACATTCCCACAGAATTTCTCGGGCAGTCAAGGGTTTGTGGTAATGCTGGAAATGAACTTCATTGTATGTAACTAAACATTTATTTATTTAATAAATAATAAAAAGTCCGGACTGTAAGGGGGATGTGGCCGATTTCCTGGAATGTTTGCATAGTGCGATGAGCGGTATGAGGTCTTGCATTGTCCTGCAGAAACAGAACACCCTTCATGATGAAACCAGGCCGTTTCTTCCTCAGATTCTTAAGCACAACATGCAGAATACGGCAGTAATATTCACTGTTGATAGTCACACCACGGGGTAAAAAATCCACGTGAATAATCCCATGTTTGCCCCAAAATACACTTACCATCACTTTACCTGCTGACGCAATTGTTCGAAATTTCTTTGATGGTGGTGAATCCGCATGCCGTACGGCCGCCTTTGAAGCGCTTGCACCATGCAAATGTCTTACTGCGGCTGATTGTTTCATCGCCGTATTGTGCTTTCAGTCTTCTGTAAATTTCAGCTGGTTTTATGTCTTCCTTCACTAAAAACTTCATCACCACACGCTGTTCCGTGTACACGTTCACACTGTTGTCCGCCATCTTGAATACTGGTCTGGCTGGCGTGTGCAATGAGCACCGCCTACCAGTAACAGGACACAGTTGCCAGTTCCTACTGCATGCACTATCTCCACCCTGGGATTTGTTTTAAAACCGGTAAAAAAGAAAAGTCCCGGATTTATTTGAACGCCCCTCGTACTTCGTTTTTCTGCAACTTTTGGCTAATCGCGAATAAGAGGATGAGTGATGATATGATGAAGTGACAATCACAAAAAACACCGATTCCCAGCCCGGAATTCGAACCCGGAACCCCTGGTGTTATACCGTGTTGTGATAACCACTACGTCACGGAGGTCGACCATTCTTCCAGTTAATTGTCAAAATAAAAACTTTTGTCCAACTCCACAATAATATTTGTATACATGAGTAAACAAACTTAACTTGTAGGAAAACAACTAAAAACTTTCGAGCATCATATTCGATTTTAGTCCTTTTTTGCCTGTAGGTCTAGATTTTTTGCACAATCCCTCGACAGTTTTGACATTCCTCTCAGCCTGTTTATATTTTAAAACTAGCTGATTACCCGGCGTTGCCCGGGTATTTTATGTATTTTATTTTATTTTATAATTTTATTTATCTATTGACTTGTTGATCGTAATCGAGAAAGCAAGTCTCTCCCCTCTCACCCCCCATGCCGATAGGTGATGAACTTGGAGTTGAACGGCATTCGGAGTGTCACTATTCATCTTAGCCACCCCGAAAACTATGGGTTCCACACTAATATCGCTAGTTTTGGATTATTTTTACGTCACCCCTTCCCACCCCACCCCTAAGGGTGTCTTACCGCCACAGTATTTCTTTCCAGATTGTAAGTCATATGTGTACCAAGTTTGGTTGAAATTGCTCCAGGCGTTCGAGAGTTATGCCGGAACAAACACACACACATACATCCATTTTTATATATTAGATTGCAATTTTATCCTTCTGGTATGGTAAATGTGCATATTACGTATTCATATGTCGCTGTGAATTCTTTTTAAATCCCGCTCCCCAAAATTCGACGCCCTAGACGAGTATGACCATATATATCACAGTGTATATATGGTGCGCTGATGTATATGTGTATTTATATATAGATATATCAATTAGATGAGAAAACAATAATCGGTAGAGGCGAGTAAGGAGTGTTTTTTCAGAAGACACTGAAGTGCTATATTTACTTACACATAGTACACCCGGGTTGCATTTTTGCAGGCTAACGAGGCTCTTGCCTTTGGACTCCCCTTGTGGGACGTGTTGTATCGTGTCCACGTGCGTTTGTGATTACTCTTTCATCTATCACCATTCATCTTCATCGTCGCGCTTACTTAAAAGCGGGGTGATTACAGGTCCAGGAACCTATAAATTCTAATGGGTTCTATTGGGTTCCGTAACAGGATCGGTACCTTCTTTCTCACACAAGTTAAGTTCGTGCAAGTTGCGTAACGTTTCATGGTGAATATAAGGTACCTGAACCGTATTTAAATTGATCCGAAGAATAGGTTCGTGGACCGAATTTAAATTCACCCAGAAAAAGGTTACTGGACCGAATTGAAATACTTTAAGCATAAAAAGGTTCTTTACGGTCCAGAACTCATTTACGATTGCTGATTTTCTCTCCTGGCTGGGAATTGGATTTATTTAAAATTCCTGGATATTCAACATCTCTGGTTAAAAGTGGCAGAAAGCAAGGTAAAAATAACTTGATGAATGAATGAATCAGTTTCATTCGGCAGCACATTTCGGAAACATCCAAAGTACTTTATCTGTGTTCAAGAGGCATTGCTGGACTCATTAAATCAAGAGTAATAGGATTCGTTAAACGACACATTTCCTCAGAATTGCTCCGGACGTTGTGTCCTCGTGCGTAACTCCAGTAATTAATGAGATGGAGACTGGGAAAAAGTGAATTACGATTCTCCAGATAACTCTGAACAACTTCATAAGCGTCTGTGACAGGATGGACGACCCCATCTGTGACTGTCTCTCCTGAAAAAAAAAAAACAAAGTGAAAGGGTTGGCAGTTTGAAATCTCCATTTCGTTATATTGCTTTGTAAAAAAAGATATATTTTTTTACCATTTCGTTTTTTCTCTTGTGGGTTTTGTTGCATGGGTGCAGCACAACGAAGTGGTAGAAGATTTTCGAGTTAGTGAGGAAAAATTCTTATTTCATTTATATTGTTTTCATGTTTGTGTTACCAAATGGAAGAAACTATTAAGCAAGAGAGTAAATAGAAGATGAAAGAGGCGGTAGAGAATCAGAGAAGAAAGAGAAGAGGCGATAGAGAATCAGAGAAGGAGGAGATGAGGTGATAAAGAATCATTGAAGAAAGATAAGAGGCGATAAAGAATGAGAGAAGATAGAAGAGGCGATAGAGAATCAGAGAAGAAAGAGAATAGGTGATAGAGAATGAGAGAAGAAAGAAAATAGGCGATAGAGAATGGGAGAAGAAAGAGAAGAGGCGATGAGAATCAGAAAAGAAAGGGAAGAGGCGATAGAGAATCAGAGAAGAAAGAGAAGAAGCGATAAAGAATCAGAGAAGAAGAGGTGATAAAGAATCAGAGAAGAAGGAGAAGAGGCGATAAAGAATCAGAGACGAAGGAGAAGAGGCGATAGAGAATCAGAGAAGAAAGAGAAATGAAGTCACACACACACGCGCGCGCATGTGTAGATGATACAGCTTAAAGGGCCTTTATGGAACGATGTTACCTTGTAATTATATAGAAATCAAGTCATTTGTTATACTGGTAGTTTTTCCAAGGTATCCTAAATTAATTAAGGATTAATAGTTTCAAAATGAAGTGTGATTTTCATTTGTATTTCAAACAAAAGCCGAACCCTATTTTACCCTTCAAATTATGGGTGACAAAGTGCGGCAAATACATGCGTAGATACAGTATTTTAATATTTTATCATGTTTTTTCGGCATTTTAGTTCAAATTTTGCCATTTTTATGCATATTTCAAGGCATTTTACAGCATATTTTGCCATATTATTGCATATTTTTTTTTAGCATTTTCATATTTTTAGCATTTTAGTGCATATTTTGCCATTTTACTGCACATATTAGCATTTAAGTACATATTTTGCCACATATTGCATATTTTTAGCATTTTAGTGCATATATTGGCATTTTAGTGCGTTTGAATCCGGCTTGTATTGATTAGCGACTGAAAAGGAAGGCTGAGAGAACTCCATCGCCTGGTCTCGGGGTAGATGTACTTGCGAGGGGCGGGAGATGAGTTGCCAAACGAAGCGAAACCAACGCAAAGTGGTTGGGCGGACAAAAAAACGAGTTCTGCCGTTAAAAGCCTGAGCGACCAGCCTTTTATGGTTTCCTAACGCGTTGTCAACAATTGCTCGGTAACTGACGAATGTGGAACCAGTTTCCTAATTGTCTTTGGTCGTTCGTTCATTAGCCAGCTGTGTGGGTAGCCAGAGCGCTCGACCCATGATGTCGTCATCAAAGGTTTTGGGTTCGACTTCTTGTCTACGAATGGGCATCTACTGCTCTGCCAAGAAGAGAAAAAAAACCTCTGTCGGTGTCATCGAATTTTCAACTCTAAGTGAGCAAAGAGAGCTTTGGTGATGCAATCAGCTGCTTGCCCTGTGTTGCCGAAATGCGCAGCACGTCGTCATGTTGCCGGGTTTTCTGCATGGTTGTTAAAGGTCTAGGAACACATAAATTCTAATGGGTTCTATTGGGTTCCCTGCAGGAACGGAACCTTTTTTTGTCGCACAATTCGGTCCAAGTTGCGTATTGTTTCATTGAAAAAAAGGTTCCTGGACCGAATTTAAATTCTTCCGGAAAAAACACGTTCCTGAATCGAATTGAAATTGATCCTGGAAAAAAGTTCCTGGACCGAATTTAAATTCATCCGGAATAAAGGTTCCTGGACCGTATTTAAATTGATCCGTAAAAGAGGTCCCTGGATCCAATTGAAATGCTTTAAATATGAACTAAAACTCATTTACGTTTGCTGATTTTCTCTCCCAGTCCGGGATTGAATTTATTTACAATTCCTGGACCAGGGTTGACCGATTAACAGTTGCCTTCTAGAAATGTCGGCGAGTACGTTTTACATTGTAATGTTACACTTCTGTTGTAGAACCCGCAGGAAATAAATCATAACGCTGTTGTTCTCTCGTGAACTACGTTCAAAAACCTCCATTGTCGAAGGAAGCGTTCTTGGCCCTCCATTATTTGTATTATATCTGGATGATCTCACAAATCTCTTTAATTCCCCAATCTCAAGCACAATTCTAATGTTCGCCGATGATTGCAAGATTATGAGATAAATAAAACAGCCATCAGACATGCAACTTCTCCAAAATGACATAAACAGATTTTATGAATGGTGTAAGCGACGGAAACTGTCCATAAAACCTTCGAAATGCTCTTACATAACAATTTCATTGAAACAAAACATTCTTGAAGGTAATTATATATTCACCTACATCCCTCTAGCAAAAGAAGCACAACACCGAGATCTAGGTATCCTCATAGATTCTAAACTAACTTTCGATAATCACATATCAACCATCACAAAAAAGTCAATGCGTATGCTAGGCTTACTTTACAGATTCACCGAAATCCATAACCCGAAAGCGCTTTCCATTTACCTCAAAATATTTGTGTCCCCCATTCTAGAATATACTGTTCACCCATCTGGAACATGGCTTCCCCTTCTCATACCTCCAAGATCGACAGTGTTCTCAGCTTTTTCCTCTCCATCGTTCGATATAGAGTGCCGGCCGGCCCTGAAACACCTACATAAGAGAGATCTGCTTGTAAACTTAAATATGAATACTCCAGAATCACGTAGATATGTTGCAGATATGAAATTACTACGTAAGATCATAAATGGAAACCTAAGATGTAGCATCCCACTCCACGAACTCTCCCTCAGAGTGCCTAGACATAAGACACGGAGCAAAGAGACTTTCCACATTGCATCTCACAGACTCACTCATACAACGCTAATTATTCCATAGAACCGCGGGCCCAGTCTGGATTGGTCTGTATGAGCATGAAGAGTGCGCTCAGAGAGCAGAGGTCTCCCAATTCCAAGGACCATTGCGCTACTTCTCGAATTTCAAAATACATAACGAGCTATCAAGTGTGGCCTTTTATGATTATTTCTTGGCTTATAAAAGTTTCTAGATGTATAATCAAATCACTCTTTTTAACTTCCTGACAGCGTACAGAGGATGTTATTTGTTAAAGACATGTAAATGTTTTTCTCACAAAACACACTAAAATTAGAAAAGTTACCACCTAATCATTATCACCTTGCTTCTTATCATGTTGATAAGAAGGATGACAAGGCCGGCCTCCTTGGCGGAGTGGTTAGTACAGCTCGCTACGATGCCAGCGGTCCTGGGTTGGAATCCTGGCATGGGTGTTTGTGAGTGTCCCGTCATCAATTTCATCATTTCAAACTCATTTTCGTGATTAACCAAAAGTGAAATAAAAGCGAAGTAAAATAAACCCAATCAATCAAGACGGATGACACTTTCATCTACATTTTCTGTAAATAATCAAGGCGTCCCGGGTTCGATACCCGGTGGAGGCACATAGTTGTTCCTTTCCCTCTTTAAACTGTATGTTCAGTCCTGATTGGCCTATCTGCGCATAAAAGAAAAACTCAAACATTTTGTTAAGTTGATTTTATAAGCTATCATAAAGAATGGAATTTTCCAGATGGCCATTTATCAGGTTTCTGAGCCTGTTTTTAATCAGCTTCATGTTCAAAATAAAGTAACCTTGCACAAGTATCGCCTTTAGGACAAATTGCACTTGAACTTGAGACGAGAGATTTCAAGGACAAATCACTTTAAAAAGTTATGAACTACATTTCCGCTGTGGAGTTGTCTTCTTTAAGATGACAAAGTTGAAAGTTCCTCAATATAGGCAAGAGCTCAATTTTATTGAAATCCTGAAAACGTTTTTGAAACGACTCTCTCAAATTTGAAATAATTTATGTGTGTTACCGGTTTTTACAGTTTGTCTTTCAGAGAAAGTGTTTGACATCACTTCGGGCAGGGTTCATTTCCCATAACTGAAGCTTCCTGCATAATGCCCGAACATTGGAACTCATTCCTCCCGTTTCCCTATCCTTGTCGTGCAGTTGGTAATTAAGTTCGTTGAGCTTTTCTGTTATATCCGTTGTACTCCTCTATTCAACCATCGTATGTCATCATATTGACAATCCAAGTCATCAGTCACCACTTTCAATAAGCGCGTTTGTAGAACACGTTGTATCACTTGGTTCAAAAGTTTGACAACTTTTATAGTGTCATTCACACACATTTTGTTATGAAATTTGAAATTAATTTGTTATTAGGAAGCAGAAAACATGGAAATTGGATTCAAAGAGTGATACAATCAATATGAAGTTCAGAAAACATTGCGTGGCTCACACAAATGTTCATCTCGCAGTGAGCCTACTTTACAAATGCGATTTCGTCGCACTTGAAGGACTTGTCGGTTCCGATCCAGTCGAAGCAGAAGTCACTACAGTATTTCCCTGACCTGTTCTACCACATCAAGCCAAACGTTTAGATAAAGAAGTCAAGAGTTCCTATGGCTAATGAATGGGTTGTGTTCTGTAGTTGAAAATTCATTTCCTCTAAAAATCTCATCACTCTATGTTTGAAGTGAAACACTAGTGCTTGAGCTTCAGTTGGCGACGTATTTTAGGGTCTTCCCATAGACTCCCATGTTGACTTTGAGACCCCTTATCTCCTTAACCTCCGACTCATAATACTTCACCTGTACCTTAGTTAAGATGAGTACTTTCCAAAAATATATGCATCACCGTGCAACTTGTTTCACCGTAAGTGACCCTTTACTTGTCAGTGAATTGAAATCGGGTAAAAGTTTAATGCGATGTGTGATGATGCATGTCATATTTTGAGATCCACCCGGTGGAGGCACATAGTGGTTCGGACCCCACTTTAAACTGTAGGTCCAGTCTCGATTAGCCTTACTGTGCATAAAGTGGACTTAAAACACCAAATCAAACTCAAACTCATATTTTGAGATCCATTCCTGTCTTGCATTAAAAAAAAAAAGATCCTGGGATGGCAACATATGAATCATCAAAATGTGAAGGAAGAAATGTTGGATGATTGTAGTTATTTTAAGGTCTCTAGATAGAAACAATTGCTCAATAATCGCCGGCCCCCGTGGCGGAGTGGTTAGCACATTGCGCTACGACGCCAGGGGTCCCGGGTTCGAATCCCGGCCTGGGCATGGGTGTTTGTGAGTGTACATTCATCAATTTCATCATATCATCACGCAATTAGCGAAAAGTGGCAGAAAGGCGAAGTAAAATAAACCAAACCAATAAACTTGCAAAATTATCAATGTACTCGGCCTTTGTTTTCTCCATTTGCGTCCACATGGCAAAGCAAGCATTCCCAGCTCAAGCAGTTCGAATATCTCTCGCCACATGCCGTATCAGATAGGTAGAATCAATCGTCCATTGTTTAGCGAACTTAATTCCGGTAGCTGTAATCCCTGACTTGGAGAATTAACGGTACTGCTTTGGGTGTTAAAGTAGCCTTTGCTGGGAGCCAGATCCGATGAATGGCCAGCTGAAAATTCAGCTTCCGTGACTGCGGTGGTGCATTTAGCCAGCGGGAGTCAAGGTCGTGCAGGTAGAGTTGCGTGACTGTCCAATGGGCGTACGCAGATTACTTCCATGATTTATGGTTGCGGGTCGATATGCACATTCAGGTGGAAGAGACGGCTGGCGAGGTTTTCCATTTTGCAGATCACATTCCGCGAAAACCCTACAAACCTAGTCTCGTGCGTAGGTGTTGGTGCCACTGGTACGAGTGACTCGTACACAGTTTCTTCGTCGATAGCTGGTGGAGCACATACTGGTTCGGATCCCATCCACTTTAAACTGTAGGTCCAGTCCCGATTAACCCATCTGTGGATCTCAAACAATAATGGATTGACTTTGTAAAATATACGTAAGTAGCTTCGATTTTTCAGAAGAAGTCATATAGTAAAGTAAAACAAGTTTAGGTGTATTTCTCTATGTGATATCAAAGTCTCGAACGAGACACCGTAACTCTGACCGTAACTATTATAGACGTCCGTTTCGACTTTAAAAACAAAATTGGGCGTTTCATTTTCTTTATTCCTTCATGTATTCCATCATCATTCTTTGTGTTTTAACACAGTAGCGTGGAAACCAGCAGCCAATAAAGCTTACGAGTTCTCTGTGACTTTATGTCATCCTCACCGTCGCGATCCAAAAAGACAAATGCAATGCTCAATCGTTTGTATTTTAGGGAGCAGTCAGCGATCCAAAACTTGGAAAATACACTTGATGCACGCAAGAGAGATTTCTAAACTGAAATTATCACAGCGAAATTCCAAGTACATTTTCCTTTGCTGCTGGAAGCGTATTGGTTTTCTTGGAGGAACTTTCATCACTCAAATGTCATTGTCTCTGCGGGGGTTCGAAAGCAAGATCGGGAAAACGGGTGAAATCCCTACAAATCCAAATGAGCATTTTCATTCTGTTCAGCTAGTCGGCCCTTGCTTTCAGTGAGTGATAAAGATGTCGTATGGAAAAAAGAATAGAAAAAAAAGAAACATCTCGATCCTCTGTGACTCACTGCTTGGGCAGGTATCTGCAAGGGATGTTCAAGACGTTACTCAGCTTCTTTTACTGCCGATGACGTCACCGGTTATTACCAACAAAAAGCTTTACTCACTGAACTAGCGAATCGTGAGCTATGCTTGGTTAAGGCCAAATATATACAAAGAAAACGCCAACGTTGGCAGGAAACCGCAAAAGACAGCGGTGCGAGCCAATGGAAGACAAATGGATACAAAAATACATTTTCTTCTGAGCGGAAGTAGACCTAGAATATCTTACTCATTGTAGCATGTATTCGAATTAGAATGCATTCTTCTACAATTGAGAAATGACTAACTTGCACTTTGTGTTATGACAACATAAATGACTAAATATCCAAAGAACCGATGCCACACAAGAAATTGTGAATAAGCTGTGACTTGATGAAATAGTGTTGAAAATTAAGGTGGAGTACTTGTATAAATGTCGAACAAGTGTTCTCGGGTTACCAGCCAGGTTGTTCGAATCACGTCGCCAGGAAAGCTACAATTCCTACTTTTGTATATAGTGTGGTCGGAACGCCGGAAAATATTTCTCTTCCGGCGGAGAACGTGCCCTTTGGGGGGCGGATACTACATTAATTCCCGAACCTAAAACGCTCCAGACCCCAAGATTTTAAGCCCTCGTTTGTCTATAATGACGTCTTCAAAATGGCGGTCATGACGAACATTCTAAACCTGAAACCTGTTAGTTTATTGCAGTTATTTATCATTCATGACATCTTACTTTCACCAAATTTGCAGTTTATAACTGTATTATGATAATAAGAAATTTAAAAAAAAAAACACTTTATCAAATGATATTAGATATGGCGGCCATAAAAGTCTAAAAATAACCCTTTCAGCTATTTAATCCTGTTTTGGATCAAACCTTATGTTTTGGATGTGCCAGAACTCAACAGTAGCATCGAAAATAGTGTCAGACTAAGCCCATGAAATAATAATAGTTCCAAGGAAGTAATAATAGTTCAATTTTTGACAATCTGTATATGTGCAGGGTGTTTCAAAAGTCTTGACTCCATAGGACAACTATTAGTGCAGATGGTGAAGAATGGAAAGAGGAGAAAGTTGTTGGAAATATGAGGTTTTCAATTTAAAGTGCTTGAATGAGAACTGGCATTGCCTTGTTGTCACATGCTTCGCCCTTAAGGATCATTTACATTATCGCAACACCGTACTGTACTCGGTAAATTGAGAATGATGACGTAAAATTAGAAGCAAAGTAAGAAGTCTGTGAGAGTGTGTTTACAGAAACAAACACACACGCACACATACGCACAAGCACACAACTACAAAACCTGTAATTGTGGTTAATGATATCCGAAATAGAGGTTGTTCATTATGGCATAGTGATATGAACAAAGGATAAAATTTCGAAACGAAAGGGGTCTGAATTTTTCTCTTCTAATCAGGGTAGATCACCACTAAAACATATTTGCGCTCAGACAACATCTTCTGTTGGCGCAAACCGGAAATGCCAACAATAATGACGATTAAGAGGGTAACGGTTCACGCAGACTTCGCCTTCGGTGTCCTAGGTTCGCCGTATCGAGTAAGTTGTGTGTCTCAATGAATAAGGAAATACATCTGGTACCGTTCATCAAAAGGAAGGGAGCAGTGGAGTAGACCAAAACCAGCAGGAGAAAAAATATTGAAAATGTAATGATTCGTGTGTTACGGGTTCCGTCATCACGCTGCTTCTCCTCCAGACGCCTCTGACACACACCCAAAGGGCCAGTGGCACACACGGAGGGCGTCGATATCCATATCCAATCTTTAGTCCAATTTTTGGAGATACTCTGCACAATTGGGGACCTTAACCTCTGCCGGTTACGCTATCTTTCCTTGTCCCAACACCTAGCTCTCTGAACTACCTTCAATGAGGTGTCCTCCACCGTCTTAATTTAGTATAATTTACACGTTGGTAATTTCATGTCAGTTTAGAATTTAGCCAGATCTTCCTAATACGTTTGTTTTGACCTTCTCTTTATGTACCTAACATTGTATTTATTGTGTTTTCCTGCTGCTGTGTACCAATGTAAAAGTAATGAAATATTTATTATTATTATGAATGATAACCTGAATACTATGAAATATTAGTTTTCTAACAGGAAACAATAATTATAGCTAATTGCAACATGGTAAAATAGCTACATTTATTTCATTTACTGATTATAAGAATTGTTATTATTGTAACTACTGTTTTGTTCATGAAGCAAGAATAGGCAAATCTAATGTGATTCATGGCTTTTGCTTTAGATTCCATTAGCATATGAATAGTAGTAACGACTTTAGTATTCGAATGTAAGAGGGGAGTCTATTGTTATCATACCGAACGTATAGAAGTTTCGTACTTGCCTTACTGATCTATCTTTTCGTGTTCGTATTTTTGGGCCTGATATTATTTCCGCGGAATGGTGACTCCTACAAGGATACCCGTATTCGTCCTATCATAGACGGACCTAGTACACCGAAGGTTTGTTTGGTTTTATTCATTGTACGTTGCTTTTCTTCCCCTTTTGCGTAATCACTACAATGGGGACGAATGGTAGGTAATTGCATGGAATTGATGAAGAGACACAGACACACATTGACACAACGCAAACTCCATAGAGAATTTGTATTGGCTGTGAGTCGAGGTACAGAGCCTCGTGTGTCTACAAAAATGCATTTTACAGGGTGTACTGGATTGAAAAGAAATTGACAACTTACACCCTAATACTCTGTCGTTTTCAACATATGAGATGCGTTCATAAATTTGTTGCACAGTCTGTGAACTGCTTTGAAATTGAAAACCAAGCGACGTTGTAGCCACTCTAGCAGCTACAGTTTACTGAGTTATCCGTTGCTATTACTTGAAACTAGTCATTGTTGTTTCTGTATGTACGCTGATAACGAAGCTGTCAGAGTAAATAATGTGGGCAAGTTCATTAACTTGGAACTAAATCATAGATGTTCATTAGCAATCATTTTCTGGAATACTCGTGAAACATCCTTCTGGTAAATAAAAATGAATTTCATATGCAAACACTGCTCAGGTGGCGGATGTATTATGCAAACACTTCCGTTACTAACGCTGGAGCGAATCGGCGAATTGTCCCAGAGGAAAAAGGGCTGGCAGCTCATTAGTTGTCTTTCCTCCTGGACGATTTGCAACATCGGCGCTCTCCTAGTTTGAGATCGTATTGAAAGCTTACAGCTCAGCTCGCCTACTACTGACGTCATAGTTTCATATTAGACTCGTGCTGTTTCAATATTTATTTGTTGAGAAACCACTTGATTACATCGTTTCATGTGGTAACGGTGGCTTAGTTTCAAAACACCCCTGTCTTCCTTGCGTAATTTTGGTTCCAGTCTCTACCCGCACATCGCTTACCATTCGTCGATAGCCTATCAGACTCGCCACAGCGCATCTTTCTGCATATTATTTCTTAGTGTTCGTTTTCAGGCTTACCGTCTAGTTACAGAGTGTTACACAAAACACTGACACACTTTCAGAAAGAGTAGAGAAATCAAGGTGAACGACTTTCCGTGATAGCGATTTACTCCTTGAAGCTACGTTTCGATGCTACAAACTCTCTAAAAACAGCAACTTTAAAAAAAATCTACACGTTCATAAAACTTGTAATGTGCGTGCATTTGTCACAGATATTTTCTTTCAGTGATACCTTGTTACAGTCTGAAGATTATTGAAGGTGTTTTAATATTCTTAAATATTATTTTGTTTAAGTATAGCCTGAACATTCCCTAATGTTTACTTCGCAAATGAACAAATTAGTGCAAATAACGTGAAAATTTTCAGTGTGTTTTTCCTGCCCATTAATTATTCAAATACTTTGTAAAATCTACACTCCTGTTCACACAAAGTAGCCGCCCCCGTGGCGGAGTGGTTCGCACATCGCGCTACGACGCCAGGGGTCCCGGGTTCGAATCCTGGCCTGGGCATGGATGTTTGTGAGTGTCCATTCATCAATTTCATCATATCATCACTCATCCCCATCTTCGCAATTAGCCAAAAGTGGCACATAAGGGGAAGTAAGATAAAGCAAATCAAATCTCACAAAGTAGCACATTTTATAGAGTTGAACAGTTGAAGTATGTGCCACTTTGAGTGAAGAAGGGCGTACAGTCACGGACAGTGAAAATCAATGGGATAGTTACAAAGCAGAAGCGTCTCTAACTGTAAAAGCAACTATTCGCAAATGTTTAGTGTAAATGCTAATGTAAGTTAGGTTTAACATGAACGTTATTTATTGGTAATTTGACCTTGAGAATCTGGAATTATATTTGAATTTTATCTTGGTTTTAGAGTACACTGTTAAAAAAATGGTGTTAAACCGACACAAACAATACTATACCGCGTTTGTTAGAACCTGTCCCGTTTCCCGCGCTAGCGATCGCTCGACAGTTTCGGTGCCAATGAGAAACGAGGAAAAAATCGTCTGCTGGGCAGCGAGGAGCGAATGGAAGCCAGAAGAGAGGCGCTTACGTAGACGCTGTTGCGACGTTGCGTATTTTAATTGGCTGCCTGGTTTTGACTTTCCCCAGCACGGAGAAAAGCCAGCGATCAGCTAGCGCGTGAACCGGGACAGGTTGTAACAAACGCGGTATAGTCACTGGCGATGTACGCCACATTTTTGTCAACCTTTCTCTTCATTGGTGGTAAAATAACACGTTGAATACCATTTTAACCAATGTGGTGTGGATCTCCACTCTATGTGTTGCTTTAACACCGATGTTTTCTTCGGTTAACTTTTGTGTGTAGGCTAATTCGTAGCGCCATTATCGTACTAGACTGCTTACATAGCCTGCTAAAAGCTGAGATTATGAAGGATAATTCACAGGGATACCAGCATCCCTGATGAAGAGAATAATGTTGAAGGGACAGGAGGAAAGAGAACTAAAGGAATGGGGGAGACTTTCTCGTCAAGGCTTCGTCATTAATTAAGTCCGCACCAGCGCCGCGCACCTCATTAGAAGTTTAATTGATTCTCTCATTATTAACGTGGAGGGGGAGGTTGAGCGGAGCTTTGTCTAATCTCGTAAGGCAAGGAAGGGTTAGGAAATTGCACGGTTGAAGAACGAATTAGCACGGAGATTCATACGTGACTATGGTGTACGATCCACTTCCGAGAGGCGTGTAGATTTCAGTGGATGAAAGTAAACAAGTTGGTGGCTCATGTCAGGCACTTCTACCCGTTGCACGTGCAACTTAATTTCCCACTAAAACTCTCTCTACACTCCGCTGCAAATTTTAGAAAACTTGGAAGAGTCTAGGAAATCAGTAATTGAGTAAAAACTCAGGGAAATATACGTATGAGTAAAACGTCAGGGAAAACAGTGCATGAACAAAAAGTGATGGAAATCAACGTATGAGTAAAAAGTCAGGGAAATCAGCGCATGAGTAAAAAGTCAGGGAAATCAGCGCATGAGTAAAAAGTCCGAGAAATCAACGTAGGTATGAGTAAAAAAGTCAGAGAAATCAACGTATGAGTAAAGAGTCAGAGAAATCAACGTATGAGTAAGAAGTAAGAGAAATCAACGTATGAATAAAAAGTCAGGGAAATTAAAGTATGAGTAAAAAGTCAAGGAAATCAGTGTGAGTAAAAAGTCAGGGAAATCAATGTATGAGTAAAGAGTTAGGGAAATCAATGTATGAGTAAAGAGTTAGGGAAATCAGCGTATGAGTAAAGAGTTAGGGAAATCAGCGTATGAGTAAAGAGTTAGGGAAATCAGCGTATGAGTAAAGAGTTAGGGAAATCAGCGTATGAGTAAAGAGTCAGAGAAATCAACGTATTAGTAAGGAGTCAGAGAAATCAAGGTATGAGTAAAGAGTCAGAGAAATCAACGTATGAGTAAAGAGTCAGAGAAATCAACGCATGAGTAAAAAAGTAAGATAAATCAACGTATGAGTAAAAAGTCATGGAAATCAACGTATCAGATAAAAAGTCAGGGATATCAACGTGTGAGCAAAAAAGTCAGGTAAATCAACATACGAGTAAAAGAGTAAGGGAAATAATAAAACACGGAAATGTCTTGGAAATCAACACGTGAGTTCAAAGACCAGCGAATTAACCTACGGTTAATCAATATTATGAGTAGAAAAGTCGAGCAAAAATATTACGGAGAAGACAGGAAGTCAGTCTCTGAGTAGAAATGCCATGAAAATCCAACAAATGATTGTTGTAGTTGAACGAATAAAGTGTTGAAAGAATCATAGAAATGAGCTAGGAGTCAATGCAATCCATGCAAAAGTCAGGATATATCAATGCATGAGTAGAAACGGTACATGAAAGTAAGGGAAATGAAGTTTTGATTAGAGAAGAACTGAAAAATCAGGAAAATTAACCTGAGTGAAAACATATTCCTCATTATTTATATCATCTATGTGTTTTACTTAACGTACGGACAACTGGGATGTTTGTTATTATAACTAACGTATCTATGATCATTTCAAAATACGAAGCAATTCTGGAAGACACCGATGTCGAAGCATCCATCTTCGTCTCGGTGAGCATATGGAACATGAGCCAAGTTCAGGCGGCACTATTGATTGATTGATTTGTTTCATTTTACTTCGCTTTTTGTGCCACTTTTGGCTAATTTGCGAAGATGGGGATGAATGATGATATGATGAAATTGATGAGTTGACACTCACAAACATCCATGCGCAGGCCAGGATTCGAACCACCTACCCCCCGTGGCGGAGTGGTTAGCACATCGCGCTACGACGCCAGGGGTCCTGGGTTCGAATCCCGTCATGGGCGTGGATGTTTGAGAGTGTCAATTCATCAGTTTCATCATATCATCACTCATCCCCATCTTCGTAAATTAGCCAAAAGTGGCATAAAACGCGAAGTAAAATAAGGCAAATCAATTTAAAAAAATGTCATATAAGATTTTTCAGTTTACGTGGTATCATTTTGGTCATGGCATACATGTTAAGAAAAGTGCTAAGGAAAAGGATTTCGTCAAAAGTGGGCCTAATATAAAGTCCCGCAACTTCAACATAGCAGCTATATTGAGTTCTATGGCTTTATCAGATGCACTATTTTCCTATGCACAAGATTCGTAAAAGGTTAGAAGATTGACGTTGGTGCCACATTGCCTGTTGGGTTCGATTCCTTTAAATCATGAACAAAGATGGCTGTCGTTTTTCATTATTCATGCTCCTCACTTTAGCACGAAGGCAGCGAGTAGCTATTATCATTTCAAATTCATTTCTTGCGGAGGTTTGAGGGAGGACACATTAATGACTCCATAATCCTTATTGCCTTGCTGCGAGGACGGCTGTTTCATAATTAATCATGCTAAGCCGGGAGCCTCGGAGAGGGAAGAGTGATGGATGAGTTATAGAAGACATTTGGAAGCCATGTTGGGACTGGTTAAGAACAGCGCTCCGGTGGTGGATGAAGGGATGATGTATTGTTTTGTGTGCAGGATTACCACTAACCAGCTTACTGCACAAGACGTATATCTTCTCTGGTGTGCAGTTTCTTTATACGTCTTAAAGGGGCCGTTTCAAAATGCAGTTGTCGTGGATATTTTCTCCACTTCCGGCAGAATTTCGCTCTGGATCCGTTCATTCTGAAACATATATTCAATCTTCAGTGGCGGAGGGGGGGGACAGCTGCCCCCCCACTTTTTGCCACTTTTGTGCCCGCACTTTGTTTGCTAAACCTTATCTACGAGGGAAAGTAAACTGTCTTTCCCCCTCCTAGTTTTGGAACCCAATCACCGCCACTGTCAATCATTTATACGAGGACTGGACAGTCAATATATATATATTTTTACTTAATTTTTTATTTAAATTTGAATATTTTAACATGGAATAAAATATAGACAGTGATTATAAATTACAATGGCGTGCACCATAAATGTATTTTTAAAACTTTAAATTTACTCTAACTCTTTTAACTATGTAATAGCCGTTAATACTTTAAGAACGGTCATAGTTATATTTTTCGATGGTCGGATGCCAACATCAATTGACGGTCTTGAACCGTTATTTATCCAGTCAACTTTTCATACACCATAGAAACTGGCGTTCACAAGGGGAAACTGATGAGGCTTCAAGTACAACCCCTCCCGAAATTTTGGGATTTTTTTTAAAAAAAAAAATGAATGCAGTAAGGAACTCTGGGGAGAAAACATAGTGGTGAAATGCAAGCCCCCTTAAAATGTTCCTCAACTACCATCTTTATCTGAATAATTTTTAAAACGAGCACTACAAATGATAACACTGGGGAACAAAAAAAAGATTTTATTTTGTGGCATAAAGTTTAATAATAGTTTCAGAACACAAAACAACTGTGATTGCCAATTGTTGATTGGTTCAGTTGAATTGACTCCAGTTATAAAAATAAACACTCCATGAAAAATGTAGGAGGTAAAATTACTCCACGCTTTTCTCGGTAATATCAAAATTTGACAATGGGCTGAAATTCCCATTAAGAAACTTATTTATTTATTTATTTGTAAATTGTTGCTAGGCAACTTATGAAGCATTGCTAGGCAATATATCTCTTAATGTTGAATTTTGTAGTATAACTAAGCGAAATGCGTTTAATGTGAATACATTGGAAATATGGGTTCCTCACGTAGTAAGTGTTTCAATAACCCAAATGTTTTTTGCTCTATATGTGGAATATATTGTCTACCATCACAAAGAAGAAATATCAAGGATGTAGTGAGAGATTTGTATCAGGCTTATTTTGCCAAAAATCTGGGACAACAGAATAAAAAATGGGTCCCACATATAGTTTGCAAAACTTGTTTGGAATCAATTCGTTATTGGGGCCAAAGCGGAAGAAAATGACTCAAATTTGGAGTGCCCATGACATGGAGTGAACCAAAAAATCATGTTAATGATTGTAATCACAAAAAGAAATATTAAATTGTTGTTAGAAGTTCATTAATATGTATGTCTGATGTTTCCGCCATTTTGGTTTAGTTGCATTTATTTCATAAATTAGAGCCAATTCAGGAAATATATTATTATATCATTATTCAGCAGCATGAAATCGCCCTAAATTAGCTCTTAAACACTGTGCCGCAATTTCACTGTTCCCCAGTGTAATTAGTAATTACAAAATCAGGGTGGCAACTCACTGGGAATTCATTGCATTCCGGGAATTATGCGTGAATTATTGGCTCCGGGAATTCTGCGTGAAAAATTACAATTTTTATTAATCCAGATCCCATTGAATTTATGCATATTTATAAATTCCTGAGGCAAGTTTTTCGCAGTTTAGCTTTTATTTTTATCGAGGAAAAAAGAGAAAGCTGCCTTGAAATTAAGACAGAATTCTCTCAATCCGTTTACTTTGTTAGTGTCCTTTGCGGAACAATCTATCTGACAGACAGAAGATTATTGCAAAATAAGATAACTTGAACTTGATTAGGTAAATTTGAGTTTGAAATTCTTATACAATTAGGCTAACTATTTTTCGTAGATTGTGTATCCCGTAACATTTGTGACTTGTTTTTGTAGATGTATTTCGAGTCTTGAGTATGTGAAATGGAGACCTAGGTGACCCGTAAGTCCATATTTTGATTAAAATTACTAAGTATGTATTTACATATCTAACACTTTTTTGGTACATGTAATTCCGTTCCGTCGTCCTATTACCAACAATCCGGAAAGTTAGCAATTTTTTGGCAAAATTGATAAACTTGAAAGAGAGGCATGTTTGCCTCAGAAAATCGAACATCTTTACATTCATATTTATTTCGCTCGTGAAATTTTCATGCTCGTGGAGGAATTGACGCACTACAAGAAATGCGAAGCTAGTGGATTCCTTCCACCCACTAAATATTGTTCCGTTTGCCGGTACTTTTCGTGGTTAAGCTCTTGGAAATAGAAGCAGAGTTGTACAATAAGCTGACGAAGTAGTGATTTTATTAGCTCTGCTCCGAGGAAGGAAGCGAAGAAGAATTCGCAAAAGCAGTGCTGTTTGCGAATGGCATAATCACAAGGGAAGAAAAGAAGGCGGATTAGTTGGAATTTGGGAGAGTGTGAAATGGAAAAATGAGGAATGAAATTTACGCTTCATCCATTCACGTGCTCCAGCCACGGTTAACCCAGGGGCACAAGTGATCAGCATTATTGAAACCAACGATTGTCAGCTCACGTCATTGCGGTCTTGTGATTTTTTACGTTTTTTTTTTGGTCGTGGTAGGGGAACGTGGGCCAAGGCAAGATACTTAATATCAAATTCATATGATAACATGTAGAAGAATGTCAACTATGAAACCTTTTGCACGTGGCCGGTGTGTTTTCGCAGCACTAAGTGTCTACGAATAACTCTTCTCCGCGGCTTGACTTCTTCCATGCCACACGTGATGCCAGTCCATGGGCCGCGCTTTGGAAGGAGGATGAATTCGCTTTTCAAAGGAAACTCAATGCTGCCGGCAGAGAAAAGGACAGATCAGCAAAGTCTACTGCAGAGGTCTCCAAACTCACAGAAACATTGAGCTACTTCCCACATTTAAAAATACACGACGAGCTACCAAGTGTGGATTGAATTTTTTACGATCCCTTGCTGGTTTATAAAAACTTTAATATATATATAATCATTTTATATAGCACTAAGACGCCAAGGGCCTCGGATTCGAATCCCGGCATGAGCATGTGTTTTCTTTGTGAGTGTCCCTTCATCAGTTTCATCATATCACTCATTCTCATGACGCTAATAAATATCAAATCACATCAAATTATTCTTTTTAATTTCTCTGCAACATATAGAGGCTGTTATTTCTGAAAGAGGTGAAAACATGTAAATACTTTTCTTACAAACGGTAAAATTTTAAAAACTTCTCTCTAATCATTATAATCTTGCTTCTTACCATGTTAATGAGCGGGTGACAGTGGCGGCAATTTGGTTCCGAAACTGGGGGCGGGGCAAGGTGTCACAACTGGGGGGAGGGCGCTAAGAACACTTTACTTTCCCTTGGCATACAAGGTTTAGTGCGGGAGCAAAAGTGGGAAAAAGTGGTGTGGCAACTGCCCGAGGCCCCCTCTAATCGCCGCCACTGGCGGTTGAGACTAATTTGTATCCACAATATTTGTTAGGTTCGGTGAATAGGTTCTAACAAGTTGGCCATCCATCAGTAAAAGCAGATCTTTCGCAAATATTGCCGCTCTTATCTACAGTGTATTGCACCGGTAGGCTACCTTGGTCTACTGTAATTCATTTCGTTGAACATCGCACACAAGGAGGCACTTAATTATTATAGGTGCCCGACCCTGTGGCCGAGTGGTTAGCATATCGCGCTGCGACGCCAAGGGTCCCGGGTTCGAATCCTGGTCGGGCTTGGTTGTTTGTGAATGTCCATTCATCAATTTCATCATTTCATCACTCATCCCCATCTTCGCAAATTAGCCAAGAGGCACAAAACGCGAAGTAAAATAAACTAAATCAATCAATCAAATCAATCAATCAATCAATTATTATAGGTGCTAATGGAACCCAACCTGCTAACCCCACTGGGACACTTCGTAATAGCTCGTATAAAATTTGAAAGCATACTTCTCCAATTTCTTACTATCCTTGAGGGGAAAAAAATCATTTCATACTCACTTTTCAACATTTCCGAAGAACTCTAGGCAGTTTTCTCTTCCTGGCTACAGAGATCGTTGCATGGGTGCAGGTAGAGGTTAGTGAGAAGCCCCACAACTGCGTCAAAGTCTCTACCGTCTGTGGGGGCCTCTTTTCTTTTGAGTTGGAGAGGGACGCAAGGCTGCTTGCACCGTACAGCCTTGCGTCGGAGAACCAACTGTTCTGGTGCATCCTCTTCCCTTGAAAGTAGGCTTGATTATTTTGGTTTTCGAATTCATCCAACCTAGACCAATCCACGAAGATGTAATTAAAACGTCTTCACAGGGTAAATTTTACCATTAAGGACTTCTAAATACTACCCAAGAGAAGAGGAAACAGCTGAACTACATACGATAATAGCCTGTACATGTACTTATTATAGTGAAGTGCATTGTTGATAACCTTAAATTAAAAAAAAAATATAATTAAAAACTCTCTACAGATGGCACGTATACGCATGCTAAAATATATCCCATGAATTCAAGTTTCTTGACAGTAAAATTCGAATCGTTAACAACTTAATCGAAAATTTCTACCGAGCTTTATGGAAAACTATAAAAGAATTAAATTTTTTTTACAAAACTAAAAAAAATTATGGTAACACTAAGGACTCGAGTACGAATATTTAGCATTTGCACATAAAAAAACACAGGAACGTACTTTAAACTGATCTTAAGCCTATCCGCATATAGGCAAAGAGCTTTTCAACCTCTCACCCCAATTTTTTGAGAGCACAGGCTTTGGCAGTGCAATGCTCGTCTTTCCCGGGAAGGCTCCAGGAGTAATCGCTGTTGGCTGCGCTCCCCCCAAATTGAATTGAAATATAAATGAGCCTCGCAGACATTGTCTTACAAGTTTTACCGTTCATCAAAGAGATGTTAAGTCTGTGCTCCCACAATTAAAAAAAATGAATAAACGAGATATTGTCTTAAGTTATTTTGTTCATCGGGAAGGCTTCAGGAGTTTCACACTGCCGTCTATGGTTCACTAAAATTCAATGTTAAAGCTATTGAATAGACAATGGTGTGTGACCCAAGCTTTATGGCGATTACTTTCCCCATGTATTACCAAAATGATATGAACGCAGTGAAATATGGCAACAGTTATTATTATTATTATTATTTTGAAAGTGAACAAAACATTGTCCAAGTCCTTTATTAATATATGTATAATTCATATTGTTTTGCCAAAACTATTTTGCATTCTAAGTAGAATGATATGCTCGTGCGTCAACCAATATAATAAATAAACACATAGAGTGAAAATTAGCAGTACTTGAATGCAAATGTCACAAAACTGTTCTGTTCTTGCATTCATTATATTCATAATGTTAATGTGTATTTTTTTGTCAGACCATGACTAACTATAAGCGCAAATGAATCATGCTCCAATGTTACTTGTACCTTTATAAATACGCATAGGCGCCAGCTTTGGAGGGGGGTTAAGGAACTTTTTGCCCCCCTTAAATTCACAAGGAGGAACAGATTTTGTATATATTTACACATACATATATGTTATTGTTTATGCCAACCTTGCCCCCCAAAATTTACCTTGCCTTCCAAATTTGGCGCATCTGTAACACGTATAACTGCATTACTATTTCAGTTAAGCAGCTCTGCTACTTTTTAAGAAGTCCGCATTATATGACCCTGTTGGATGTCTCAAGTGAAACTTGATTTATCTTTAGCATAAATTCGGAGCATGCTAACTTATAACTTCATGAAACTGAAATATTATTACGCAGCTTGACATTTATATTTTTGACAGACTAAATGTCGACTAGCTACATACTGCTTTTTATTTTATTTTATTATTATTATTATTATTATTATTATTATTATTACTAACTTTAAACTTACACAATTTGTTTTTGCATAACAAACTGCTATATCCAGTGAAAATATTTTTGGGTCTAGATGATAAGTACAGTGGTGGAAAAAAGTTCTTTCCCATAAGGCTTTAATGGCAGTAAATAATGCCGGAAGGATAGGCAACACACATTGCACCATTAGGTGATCGGGTGATTCTGTCTGTCTCAAGAGCAACTCGTCTTTCATGCAAAAGCCAACAGGCACAGGAAATGTAGGAAAGTCACGTGACTTGTCAGGTGGAATGTTGTTCGTCAGAAAATCGCCTTTTCTCAACCCAGGTCGCAGAACCGACAAGAGCTACCGGTTATATCTCCGAAAATGATTCCCCTAAAAACGTTGAACGAAACGCTAAAACAATCCTTGTCTTAATTACTGTATGTGCCGCAGTAGCACAGTCGTTAGGGCGTTTTATTACCATGCGAGAGATCTGGGTTCGATCGTCGACTTGCGATAATCGGGATTTTGTCCACCTGTTCAAGCTGCGTCGGTGCCCACCCAGCGTCGTATAAAGTCGGTACCTGGAGGAAACTCTGGGGAAAGGGGGGGGGGGTATGGCGGCCAGGGGCGTGGTGCTGATCACATCATTCCCACCTTCCGCCTGATGAAGAAAGAGTGGGGCCCTAACTCCACACCCCCCTATACGCCTTCATGGCTTGGTGCAAAGCACAAGGTAGGACTTTGCATTTTAATTTACTATACATCCCAATTTTGTCGTAACAAAACTTCCCAATCTCTACGTGGGCTTTCTTCCAAGTTCCGTAGGGATGTGAATAGGCTCCAATATTTCTTGAGACAATGCATATATGCTATATTTCCTTATAAGAACAACAGCCGATATATATTTTGTGTCTTTTTTTTTTTTGGCGGGGAGGTATAATCCAAACATGTGAGGTGATCCTTTTCCCACTACTCACTCCATTCTCAGAAATAAATTGCAATTCCAAACACTGAAAATGCAGCACTTTCTACATCTTAGCATGCAAATATCTACATAGTAGCAAAGTAATGTGTGGAAAGAGAAAAATTAACGATTTGTAACGGCACTCTGGAAATCTTTTACAAGTAGTTTATTTTTTTCAATTTGAACTGACATTCATAACATTCATTAACGATTCCAATATTGACAAAAGAATAGCTTAGGCGTTCTGCTACTTTCAATTCTTCATTATCGTAGTCACCGTAACTCTCTCTCTCTCTCTCTCTCTCATCCTTCCCGATGGCGCTGTAGTAGAGGAGTCGCATTGTAATCAAGGAGTCCCCTGTTCGATACCCGGTGGAGACACAGTGGTTAGGATCCCACTTTAAACTGTAGATGCAGTCTCGATTAGCCTTTGTGTGCATAAGTGGACTTAAAATACCAAATGAAAATAAAAATAAAAATCACCGTAACTCTCTACAAAGCCAGAGGATCCATTTTTGAAACCTGTTGAGGCTTAGATGTAGCATTGCATTCGTATCATTACCCATCATCTTCGTCGTAGCGATTATCGCAAGAGGTAAAAAAGCGACACAAATAACCCAAACAGAAGCTTGGAATCAATCTGAATATTGGTTACGTTGGATACGTGGTAGAATTCTTTTAAATATCACTTCCTGTGATGTAATAGGGTTTTTGATTAAGGACCATTTGTATAATGCATATCGTTGATGCGAACAATAAGTAGTTTCACGTTCACCACACTCTTCGGTTGTTTAGAAATCGTAAGGAAGAAGGATCTCTAAATTTCCGCTTTCACATGTCAATGAAACTTTAAAATAAGTTCAGTGTAGGTCACAAAAGAGATTTACATATTGTTATGATATCTTTTAAACACCACGAAATCTAATTCCAATAGAATACGATACTACTCCTTACGTTCCTGTAAATGTTCACCATTAGTCTGGCGAAAGAAAGAAACTAAGATTTCCGTGTTTCCTTGAGGAAAGATAAGTCGCCTGCTTGTAGTAAGCAAGCACCAACTGCTTCGATCAGTGACCTTCACTGCCAGAGTGACTCACAGCAGGCCTGCGCTCGTTCCAGTGTGCGTATAAAACAGGTATTTTATTTCGTTCGTTCCAATCCACAGTTATATCAAGCTAACATTCTAATATTTTCGTAAAATATGTAGTAAACAAGTTGTATACATTATGGTCTTCCAGAGTGTTGTTGCCTGCTATTTACACGCGGGAGATGGGAGTGTTGTAAACATTTCTGAACCCAAAGGTCGAGCACGAAGGAAAAGTTGTGTAAGCATTGGAGGTAATAACAAGGTAATAGAAGTTGAAGGAAATGCTGGAATAAATTATATCAGATATTGAGTAAATACAGTTCTCATCACACATAGGGCTATCAGATCACTCGTCAGCGGAAAATAAGGACAAATTGTCTCAAAATGTTGAACACGATCGTATTTGCAGTAACTATAATAGGTTACTAGGACATCTTAGCATATAACGAGAATATGACACATCTTCAGCTGAAAAATTAATGTTGAAGTGAACGGTTGAGTTCAAAATTCCTCAACTGCTAATTAATAGCACGGCTGTATGTGATTTCAACTTGTGTATGTAAGACAGAACGTTGTTCGTCGATGTGGGGCCAGGAAGAGAAAACAATCCATGAATTCGGGAAGGAAAAAATCACAATTTCGTAAACAAAGTCTGGAAGTTCTTGTTTATTAATATGTAAAAAACTACTATACACTGGGAAAAAACAGAATTGTGTGCCTTATTTCTCCAATAACGAGAAAAATTACTTGTTATTTCGAACAAATTACCGACACTTATATCGATAAAACTTCACAAAGTAAGCATTTTTATACATATATCCGGACTTTTTCGGATCTAGAAAATCGTGAAGTAATTTCTGAGCTGGGATTGTAATTGTTTTTCCGAACATCCAGTAGCAACCATGCACACACTTTGATTTAAGCATACTTCTCCAAGGAACCACGTTATCTTAGACTTCCCTCAGTTTTTCTGTTTCTTCATCTAATTTGAAGTTACGTGATGCTCAAAATACGTATAAGACATTTGAGATTTCTTTCAAATTCCTTCCGGAGGCCAGACAAAACTATAAAATGTAGGACACGTCCGGAAATAAGATTGATTCTTATAAGTCTTTTTATTTTCTTATTTAGCGTCGTTTTTCTTTCACCTCTTGCTAATCGCGACGACGAGGATGAGTGATATGATGAAATTGATGAAGGGGCACTCACAAAGAACACCCATACGCACGACGGATTCGAACCCAGGACATCAGACATCGTAGCGCACTGTGCTAACCACTCCGTCACGGACGGAATTCTTATAGCCCTAATCGTTCCTCAAGCATATTTCCTATCTTTAACTACGCACGAAACATAATGAACAATCTAAATAAACAGTTGCCAGTTCACGCTCTAACCGTAGAAAAACATATGCATGTGAAAATGCAAAATAATATTTATTTTTAGGTAGTTGTGACTTATTATTGTATATTAAAGAAATATATTAGTGATAAAATGACGGAAGTAGAGGAACATCTCCAATGAAACACTTATGCCTTATGGATATTTTTATTTCTTGCCGAACAAGGTTCCGAGTTCGAGTTCCGACCAAAATGGATTCATTGTGTATGTTCATTCATGTCTTTAATGTAATCATAAATCGTCGTCATGAATAATTTAACTTCAGAGGAAGAAAACTGAGGTAATTACTAATAAAAACAATAACAAAACAAATTTGATCTTAAAGCCCTGGCTTTGCGCTACATATTCCATCACGGGGATCATAGGGGTGCGCCCATGGGGCCAGGGGGAGGGCAAATGCACCCCTAATCATGGACGTCTGCAGATTTTTTCCACGAAGAGACAAGCAAGGTATTTTTCCATGGGGCATATTACCCCGATAATAGTGTTGCATTATCGCATTCCTGCATCCTCATTATAATAATAAATGTAAATTATTATGACTGAAATCAAATTATACATGTGAAAACGTACTTTTTGGTTGACATTCGTTTTCTAAGGGGAAGATGTGGCAATCCTTGCCTCCCTTTCAGACATCTATGCCCCTATATTATTATATTTTCACCTAGAAATTTAGGATAGATGAATCCTATCGCCGTTATTAAACTATATTATACTCTTAAAGAAAAGTAAGTATTTTCAAGCCGATGAAAGTTCGAGGCAACTAGTGTTGCCCACGGGACGAGACGGGACAGGCTTTTAAAAATTCGAGACGAGACGAGATTGATCATGTGTCCCGAGACAAACGAATATTTTCGAGACGAGACAGCATTTCACAGCATTTCCACGAGACGAGACAGGCCAAAGTCTCGTCTCGTGGGCAACACTAAAGGCAACTATATGGGAAGGGGGTGCAGTGGCGAAACCACAGCCCCCACAACCTTGAACGGAAATCAATTTTAGGGGCAAACATGCAAGTAAAGGAAAGCAAGAGTAGCAGAATCTAAGAGTAGCAGGACAAAAGGATACTCAAGATGGATTTTGTTTTCACGTCTTTCTTGCATTATTTCTTCCAGACTGCCGAGAGCACCTGCTGGGGGGGGGGGGTGAGGGACAGAGCTGCAATTGCCCCCTTGATTTCAAATTTTATACAAATATAAATACCTTTTGTAAAATGTTCTTGCTCGCTACGCTCGCAATGTCTGCTTTTCTTGCAGTCTAGTCAAGTTCAGAGCCGTAGCTAGGGGTCGACGGGTGTTAACCCTGGACGCCAAACGATCGAAAAAAATTATAAAAGAGAATAATATGGCGCTCCATGAATTTTTTCCCCCATATTAAATCGACATTGTTTTCATTTTGCAAAAATTTGGATCTGAAAATTTATTGGTCGCTTCGCTCGCAATTTGTTTTCTGTAATGCATTTTAAATTACCGAGGAGAGAAGTACTGATGCTAAAAGGTTTTCTCTTAAGTGCATGAACAATTGTTTGGAGGAAAAGGAACGCGCAGATTTGAGTGACAATTTATATGATTTTTACTGTTGGTATATATGTATATATGTATATATATATATATATATATATATATATATATATATATGTGTGTGTGTGTGTGTGTGTGTGTGTGTGTGTGTGTGTGTGTGTGTGTGTGTGTGGGTGTGTGTGTGAGTGTGGGTGTTGTATATATATATATATATATATATATATATATATATATATATGTATGTATTTATATGTGTGTGTGGGGCGGGGGGAGGGGTGTATATATAAACACACCCATCAATGCAATAAAATTTAAACGAGTGAGATGAAATTACGTTATTCTTTTCCGGCCTGAAATATAATCAAGGCTATCCCCCTCTAATCGGATTGTCTGCGCATGCCTATGACGGGGACTGACACTTTACGTAGGTGTAGACACGCTTCGTACAATTTGATGATATCGCGATTACGTAATGGATGTGCAGCCACTTAACTGAAGCCCTCAAAATTCACATTTTATTATTACATTCTAAATTAGCATAATATCACATAGTTTACCTATTCATAATATGCGCCGCGTTGGTGCACTTTGTGGATTGTGCATTAATCAACATCAGGTTAATCGCGGCAGGCAACGTGGAGGGAAAATGACAATGAAGCACAACGAGGGGGCCCTTGGTTCCCGATTAATGAAACTTTGTCTACATGCAACTGAGTCGCTGCGGGAAATCGCTGAGAATGTCATTTATTAATTTCTTAATTTTGCTTATTTTATATTACTTTCCTAGCACTTGGCGTCAACAAAGGCGATGAGGATGATTAATGAAGTTATGAAACGGATGATAGGACATGATGATCCATGTCTTACACAAAATTCTAATTTGGGACTAATGAATATCGATTTGTCTTATCATTTGTCAAGTAGTTGTTTTTAACTCCAATCTTTTTCAAGGACTTCTGGGTTGACAGCATGTGTGTTGCGCGATGATGATTCGACGAAAACCACCATTTCAGTGAACTTTCTTGACAATGACTCTAATATCAGTAAAGAGAACATTTTCTTACGAATAGCTGTTGTTAAGAAACCAATTCCTGAAACTTTTTCTGGTGGTCTCACGGCACCCAGCTGTTGTTTGTTATGGCTGGACCTGGGGGTATGACTCACGCTGCTGTCAATACTCAATCATTCCCGAGAATCCAGGTCCGCCAGGCAAACCCAAGCGACAATTTTGTTATTTGGGTTGCATAGACAACAGGCTTTAAGATGTTACGATATCGTAGGTCACGTGGCCCAAGAACTATTTTCCATGACTGTACATCTGTTTATCATAGATCCAACTGTGCGATTCGAGGTAAAATGTGGTATTTGGTACTCGACGTGTCCTTATTTTAAACTTTTGTACTCACGTGTTGCAGAAGGACATAACTTTAATTAGAAAAACTTCTTTAAAATATATGGCTTTGTATAAGATTACTACAAATATGTAGAATACATTGATGTACGCAAAAGAGAAAATTAATGTGAATAATCTATTGATTTAGTCTGTCGATATTACAGGTTTTTGTGCGACAAAATGTTGGTTGATTGATTTGGTGTTTTAAGTCTACTTTATGCACAGTAAGGCTAATCGGGACTGGAACTACATTTTAAAGTGAGATCCGAACCACTATGTGCCTCCACCGGGTATCGAACCTGGCGACAAAATGTGCTTGAATAAAAATATGATGTAAGAATCCGGGTTTTACTTAGGACTTATGAGTCATTGGTATTGCATGCTACGTGCTAGGTATTAATCAGATTATTGAAGCAAATTACTTTTCATGTCTGGTTAATTATCCTTATAGTATCTAATTAAGCACTATTTTTACCTGGATTTGTTTTAGATTAAATCTTTTTTCATCAACATCGAGTAAGCTCTACTTACCATAGCAACTGAAAACAATTGATTAGGGATTGTTAAACTACTCAGCATTGCATTTTCGAAACGCAGTTGTTTTTGTAAACACGCAGGGATAGAGTCCCTGGATGTATGACTTTGATGTCATATACGAGTACTCGCGATTCATTTTCCTTGTGTGGAACTCAGATTTTCCTACAAATTCCTACAACAGCTGATTCCAGTACTTCGAAAAATAATTCATGTAAGTTTATTTATCGCCATCGAAAATTTAAAATTATCATTTCCTCATCAACTATAGGTAAATTTGTGCGTTTCTATGTAATACCAAACCAGGGTGGCTACTCACCGGAAATTCATTGAATTCCGAGAATTGTGCGTGAATGGTTAGCTCCGGGAATGATGTGTGAATTATGCATGAACGTTTCTCCGTAGACGTTAAAAATTGCAACTTTTATTAATCCAAACCTCATTGAATATATACATATTTATAAATGTTCTGAGGCAAGTTTTTCACAGTTTATTTTTTATTTTTATCGAGGATAGAAAAGATATCTGGGTGGAAATAAAATAAAATTCTCTACATCCGTTTACTTTGTTATGTCATTTGCTGAACAATCTGTCTGACTGATGAAGATTGTTGCAAGATAAGAATCCCGAAGTTGATTAGGTAAATTTCAGTTTGAAACTCTTATCCAGTTAACAATTTTTCGTACATGAGTATATCCCGTAACATTTGTGACTTGTGTTTCTAGATGTAATTCGAGTCTTTGAGTATTTCAAATGGCAAATGTAAACTTCGCACCTTAAATTTAATATTTTAAATATATATACCATTTAATTTAATTTAATTATAATTTTTGGATATGTTGCAATCACAGAGACGATTTATATTTTTAATATATTGAATACGTAATACTTAAGGTTGAAATGGAGAAAACATCTGCTTGTACCCTTGATTTTTTTTTTACAATTTAGCCTTGAAAACCGGGAATTATAGTTGAATTTTATCATGTTATTGAGTGGCCGCCCTGAAAATGCTTTGCCCCCCGCCTAGAACACAGCTGTGCAATATCCACCTTTAGATTTCCATCCCCTTCCGAAAAGAAATCCTTCGTACGCCTGTGAGTGAAACCTATCTGAGCATAAATTCGGCTTTAAAAATGCAGGACATAAATTGCCGGTTTCGAGGCACTGGAAACGAGACCCTAAGGACTAGACTGCTGCAGGAAGAGGATTTCGTTCGAGCGCCAAATAGTTCGCACGGACGACGCTAGATAGCGTCCGTGCGATCTTTGCTCGAACAGGAAAAACGAGCGGTATACTCTAGCAGCTCAGTAGTACACGTGTAACCGTAATTTGTCTGTGGTAGTGGGCTCTCAAACACGGATCGTGAGGTGAAAGACGCAGTGAAATTGAAACTTAAGTAAACATAGCCATTATCTCCATGTGAAAGTGTAGTTTAGTGCAGGAATTCTCAAACTTTTTCGTTTCACGCCGCCCTTAGTATTTCAAGATTTTTCCGCGCCGCGTAAGTCAGAATGTAGGCCTATCTAACACTTGCAACGCTCAGTTGGTGTGGTTGGGTTGCTTGCCTTAAGTTAAAAAATAAACACATATTTCAAATTCAGAAATATTTTACATGTAAAAAGCACTAAATAAGCACATATTTGGAAGAATCAGGTAATTTCAGTGGAAATATTGGAACATTTCGGGGCGCCTCTGTAAGCCAGCTACTGTGCCACAGGAATTAACTTTGGGAACCTCTGGTTTAGTCTATCTTACCAATGCAATGATATATGAAAATAAAACTGATGATTGTGGGCTGAAACTGTCATGACGGATATTTTACATAGCTTTTTATCTATACGATCATTGTCACATTAAAATGATATTCCATTGTAAACGCTCAAGCGTGGGAAATTCGAACGAGTACGAGCTAGCGAAAGTGGCCCCATGCAGTATTCTACCAAAATGTTACCAAGGAAAGCTGTTCGTTTTGAAATTCTCTGCAGGTTTTTCGCGGTTACACCCTGTACATAAACAGGCCTTAAAAAGTCGATTCCTAGCTTCTACCGGTGTATTTCAACGTGTTTCCCCTTCCCATTTTTCGCCTCAGACATTGAATCCGATTTGGTTCCCCGGGGCGATCGAAGTCGATTAGAGCGATGGCAGTGTGTAAACCGCTTGAAAGATTGATCAATAAATGCATTTTCTCTTCTCTCTACCCAAAGACAGCCAGTCACGTCAAAGGCTGGCTTCCTTCGACGATTTGGTCCGTGCGCAAACTTCAAAGGCTTCCATCCTGCTCTGTTTTTTTTTCTCACATGTCGCCCCATTTTTTTCGTACTAGTTGATGTTTGTTATCTGGTTTCCTCTACCACCTTGTTGATTATTATTAGACCCAGGATTTTTATAGTATCAAACTACAAAATATGTACATAAATATGTAACAATAATTTATAAAATATGTACCTAAATATGTATTATCAAAAGGATATGTAGCTAGATATGTAGTATCAAAGAATATGTAATATTAATAACAATCGAGTGTCCAAACAATTTCAAGAATTCTGATAGATATTTATTTTATTTGAACATATTCAACTTAATTTTAAGGACATAAGTTGTTCAAATTAAAATTTGTATCAAATTTATAAAGTCAAAAACACAGCAACGTGTACATATTTAAGACATCAATTTTGTGAACTATTAGTTACTTTTTACATCGCAAATTATTGCATAATATGTAAGAGAGCTCTTTGTAACTTTCGAAACAAATTGTAAAAAGAAGCACCGCGGTGGTTCAGTCGGTAACACGTCTGACTACCATGCTCAAGGTCCCGGGTTCGATCCCCGGCCGGTTCCAAATCCGGGAACTTTTCTAACGGTGAAAGCGGCCCCGGCGCCCACCCAGCGTCGAATAACATGGGTACCTGGGGGAAACCCTGGGTGGTAAAGGCGGTTAGGGGCGTGATGCTGATCACATCACCCCCACTCACGACCGGATCAAGAAAGTGTGGGGCGTTACCCCCACACCCCCTATACGCCTTCATGGCGTGGTGCTATGCACAGGGGAACACTTTACTTTACTTAGCACCTACAGAAAGAACAATGGAATGAAAATACATAGCTACTTTCGTGCAAAGGTAACTTGCTACGTACAGAAAAGTAGCTTTGTTGTCCACTGATGCCAAGTTTCTAGGTTCTTTGCCTAAACCTAAAAGCGAGACGAAAATATGTAACCGGAAGAAAGGGGGGCTCCAGCATCTTTCGATAAATAACAGTTCCCGCAATTTTTTCTTTTTTTCTTTTCTTCAGCTTGTCTGTCGACTTGGCAGTCGATTTTAGAGGAACGTAAGCACTAACCATCTCATTGATTAGAAAATGTGACATCACATGACCTTCAAGTTTTCTTCATCATGTTTCAGAGATCGAAAACAGGAAAAAGGATCAAGATGAGGAAAAAATTGCCGAAATATGTTGTTTTTTGTAAAGAAAATTAGCAAATATGTAAAATATGTAATATGGCAAATATGTAAAAAGGTGTAACATAAAACTTATGAAAAATCATGTCAGTTATATAATTCAATGTATGTATCTAGAAAGGAATGGAATATGTAATTACATACAAATCCGATTTCTGGAGATGTTGGGAGATGTAACAACTGCTTAGGATATGAAGTGAGGGTTTAGCATGAATATTAAGTGTTTTTTTAAAAAAAATTAAACTATATTTCAATATTATTGGAAAACATTTAAAGTAAGTTTGATTTCATTTATTATTTAGTGGGCCAGCCCCCGTGGCGGAGTGGTTAGCACATCGCACTACGACGCCAGGGGTCCCTGATTCGAATTCAGGCCTAGAATGAGTATCCATTCATCATATCATCACTCATCTCCATCTTCGCCTATAGCCAAAAGTGGCACAAAAGCGAAGTAAAATAAAGCAAATCAATCAATCAATGATTTATTATTCAACGTCGCTAAACCTCTGGATTAAGCCCATTTTAGACGAAAGCATTTTCCTTATCATTTTTCTCAACATTTATGCCATGACCATAAAGCTACCGTGTAAAGTAAAAAAAATATTATGGCATTTCAGATCCGATGCAATGGCATTTCTCAAGTCTAGAATCGGTCCTATTTCCGTAACATAACCAATCAGAGGCGACCTCTAGGTCTCATGCAATGGAGGCCGAGTGAGATGTAAACAATGTATAACTTCACATGTTTAAAAGACGATAACTGATCCGCAGAGAGAAATAACGTTTCCTACAAATAGGTATTAGTTACAAATCAATGGCACTGCATACATTATAGCGCATACAGTGCACGTATGGAATAATAAATTAGTGTTTACTGTAAAGACCAGGCACTGGCTCATCTCGTATGCCTTTCGTGCGGTATATATTATCTAACGTTCTCTGCACGCTTCGCATCGCAATCTGACCGGAATGTTACAGGTAATGCTTCTGTGTAAAAAATGCGATAAGATTTTAGGAAACATTTAATGCTACCAAAAATGCTAAGGGAAATGCTTTCGTCTATACTGGGCCGTAGTCTGTTAAAAGCCAGTTCGGAAGTGTGCCACGGTAACAGTCGGCGCAGGAAACGCCTTTATGGCAGTGACCCTCTGTTGCAGCGGTTGCCTACGAAGGAACTTGCGGTCAAACACCCAATTAGGCCTACAGCTGGCACCCTATAACCTTTAAGATAACTTGCAGACTTCTGGCACGGAAATTCCCGCTTTGGTTCCGCGCGTTTCGGTGTAGTGGGCGTTACACCATTTGATTTCAATAAAAGCAGACAACAGAAGTTCGGTTGCCGCGTTTCCCCGCGTCTCCTCTCGTCTCCGCCTCCGCGATGGCGCAGTGATAGCGTCGTCGCCTTGTAATCAAGGGGTTCCGGGTTCGATTCCCGGTGGAGTCACATACGGCCCACTTTAAACTGTAGGTTCAGTCCCGATTAGCCTTACTGTGCATAAAGTGGACTTAAAACACCAAATCAATCCAAAATCCTCTCGTCCCCGAAGCGGCCAGCAGGGAAACAGGATGTTGCCAAAATAACCGTTCTGCGCTGTGAAGGGGGCGAGGAGGTAGCGTGACTAATGCATAGTTGACGGTGTAACAGTGGTTTCTGCATCATCAGACCTTCCCTTCAGTACTCCATGCGTTCAGGAAATGCAGAAGTGTACTCCTAGGGGGTAATGACGCAAGAGCAGCGCCTAGAAAGACCGGTAGGTGAAGGAATCTTGTTTGTATGCAAATCCCTCGAAACCTAAGTGAAAAAGAACTTTCGGCTGAGGGGGAGAGAGGTGTAGTGTTGCGGGTGCTTCAATAAACAATGCAAGACAGCTCTTCGGGAGACCCTCGCATCTACGTGGTCCAATCAAGGCAGCAGCCACTTCACGTTTTGAATGCGACAGGCGTAAAGAGGAGACGAGCGAAAGTGGCGACGTCCAAAGCTGGTGGCGTTCTCATGCAAATCATGTGCCGGTTAATTTGGGATTAACTGCCCTCAAATGTGGCTTATCTTGCAGTGGGGGGTCGTAGGGGTGAAGGCGGCGTGTTTACTGTTTGAAAGGGTCGGTGGCAAATTCGGAGGGTGGTTGGTGTTGGTGGTGATTGCATGTGCAGGGTACGGTTTAATGAGGATGGCGGGAATTCCCCCTCTACCTTTTCCCATCTCACACTAAAGTATCACTTAGGCGGGGTTTAATTTTCGGCCCTGTCTTGATCACACTATTCTCTGTCCGATGTAAAAATGAAGTCAATATAAACAAATGCACGTGGCTTTTGAGAAATCCTATGGGTTGTTAGCATGGCAAATGTGCAGGAATCTTGTGCATAAGAATATAATGCCTGACGTAAAGCCATAACACTCAAAGTAGCTGCTATATTGAAGTTGTGCGACTTTATATTATGAGCTGTACAGCAATGACTAATACAGGGTGACTCAAAAGTCATTTTACATAGAGATTTATAGTATATCTTCAACATCTTGAACATCAATGCATTTGTGCACGCGACGTTTCCAGTTCTCCAGAACCTTTTGCAGAACGTCCGGGATAATCATGTCTGCACATTACACAGTGTGTTCCTTCAGATGCTGGATATTCTGAATCTTAACTGATTAGACAAGCGCATTAAAATGACCACTAAGGGGGAAAAAAAACATTGGTTTCAGATCTGGAGACCGCGGTGGCCACTCAGGAAAATCACCTTCCTTCACTCACGGTCAGAAACCTGACTTTTGACTCACCCTGTATATTCACGGGCAAAATAGCACCAGAACTCGCACACAGAAAAGGGTATATTTCCCAGAAATCACGTGGTTTTGTGTACATTACCTTCGTACTAGAAGTGAATGGAGAATGTCGTTGATACAAGTACCTGAAGTAGCGCACCAAAATTTGTGTTTGGATCACCACATCTAGCCACGCGTTTCAGGGTCGATTCGCACCAGATTCGGAAACTCTAAAGTTCCACGGGAACCCGCTAGCCCACCAAAATAGACCAAAATAATAAAACTAAAAGTTTGAAAATTAAAGAAGTAAAAAATCAAGAGGAAAGATTGACCTTGTTTCCTTTTCTTCAAACTCACTTTATGCTCAGATTGAGTAATCAGGACTGGAGCTACAGTTTAAAATGGGGTCCGAACCATTGCGCAATGTGGCCTCTGCCAGAGATAGAACTCAGAACCTCTTCATTACGAGGCAGGAAGGTTATCGCTGCTTCCACCAATGTCCTTGCTTGGTATGGCTCTGGGGTTAATAAAGCCTCTAATAAATTGATACCTAGAAGCAGCCCTGTGGGTAAAGGCGGTTGGATCATGGTGGGGATCACACCATGTGCACAAATGGCCAAGATTGTGAATGTCTGGATCCCTACCTCTACCCCACCCCCATATGGCCTCACGGCATGTTGGTACGTGCGTGGAGACCTTGCTAAAGGATCAAGATGTATAATTCGATTTAATTGTTGTTATTTGGCGTCGTTTTTTTTACCACTTTTTGGCTAATTGTGAAGATCAGGATGAGTGATGATATGATGAAATTGATGAAGGAATACTCGCAAAGAACACCTATGTCCAGGCCGGTATTTTAACCCGGGGCCCCTGTAGACAGTTTGTTGTTTTTCTTTGGTTACGTTCTAACTGTGTGTGTGTGGTAGTGTTGCCCACGAGACGAGACTTTGGCCTGTCTCGTCTCGTGGAAATGCTGTCTCGTCTCGAAAATATTCGTTTGTCAAAGGAACACATGATCAATCTCGTCTCGTCTCGAATTTTTAAAAGCCTGTCCCGTCTCGTCCCGTGGGCAACACTAGTGTGTGGGGGGGGATATGACTTTATGCATGTACTCTTATATTTGTTTATTTATTTATTTATTGCAATTTCCAGTACAACAGAAGCCATTTTAAACCGGAAAGACACAACAGTTAAACAAGAACACACGAAACAAGATAAAATAAAATAAACAAAATATAAACATAAATATAAACATAAACAAGCCAAAACAGTACCAAGGTAAACAGATTACTTTCACAATACATTACTTATGTACAATTTTTTTTAAGTTGGTGATAAAATACGAATATGAACTGAAAATACGAGGGCCACTATTTATATTTTGAGCCTTGGCAACACTGATTGAAGTTAGGCGCGATTTGACGTTTGCACGGAATCGTCTGGCATTATTGACCATAACGTACTTCAAATGTTTTGTCAATAGCTTGATTTGTTTTGTTTATGTTGCCTTGGAGATTGCGCGACAACAATAAAATGGAATTAACTCGTGAACATTTTCGTGCGATGATTTTTTTACGATTTTCGACGTGGATTAAAAAGACAAGAGTGCATCGATCAACTTACTTCCACATTTGGCGATAAAGCCCCATCCTTTGCCACTGTGAAACGCTGGTATAACGAATTTAATCGTGGCCGCCATTCGCTCACCGACGAGATTCGCGAAGGTCGTCCAAAATCAGTTGTAGTTCAAGAAAACATTGATGCTGTGCAAAACCTAATACTGCAAGATCGTCATGTGACATACTGTGAGATTGAGGCAACCATAGGCATTAGTTCCACCAGCATATATAAAATATTACATGATCATTTAGCTGTGAGAAAGGTCTGTTCTCGTTGGATCCCACACAATTTGACAAAAACTCAAAAAGACGCTCGCGTCAATTGGTGCAAACAAATGCTGAATAAATACAATCGTGGTGCTTCAAAAGACGTACATAAGATTGTAACAGGTGACGAATCATGGATATATGCATATGAGCCGGAACGTAAACAGCAGTCGACTGTATGGGTGTTTCAAGATGAACCCAATCCAACAAAAGTTGTTCGCGCTCGAAGCACATCGAAACAAATGGTTGAGATGATATTGAATTTGTTCGGTAGCCTATGGAATAATGAACGTTGTATGAGTGATAGTCTGGGAGTTGCAGTGAATTGAAAAGTATACATGTGTAAGAAGCTTTCCTGTAATTGGAGATTCTTTTTCTGTTGGATGGAAATAATTAGATAACTTCTTCGCCTTGTAATCGAGGGGTCCCGGGTTCGATACCCGGTGAAGGTACATAGTGGTGCGTATCCCAGTTTCTGTTGTAGGTGGAGTCCCGATTAGTCATTGCATGAAGTGGACTTGAACTACTTTTGTTACATTCCTGTATCCCAATTTTTCTTTTCATTTAGATGCAACATTTTCGAAGGAATCACTCGCAGATGATGGTACACAGATAACTTATCAAGTCCGGCCCTGTGTCGTGTGACTTTAGAAAATGATGCGTTTAGTCTGTCGTAGTAGGCTCACTCCTGCTTGCGTACATTCGGTCGTAAACCGGTTGTACGCACGCAGCTGGCTCTCTCGCACCTTCCGAGTCACGTGAAGCTCGTTACTGGGGGTTAGCGGATCGATATCTGCCGCTTTTGTGTAGTTGCGTGCGAGTGCATTTTGGCCGACGGGGTGTTCCAAGCGCTGTGCTCGCACGGTGCGTAGGGGGAGGTTTGGGATCTGTCGAAATTGGGTGAGGTCAGCATGATTGTGGATTTAGATAGCGGACCTACGGTTGTGATAAGGGGAAATTTCATGCAGGGTTTTGAAAGGTCCAGTTACCCATAAATTCTATTGGGTTCCGTCACAGGACTGGAGCCTTTTGAATTCGGTCCAAGTTGAATATTGTTTCATTTCAATACAGTATTTAAATTGACACTGAATATAAAGTTCCTGAACCGTATTTAAATTGATCCGAAAAAAATAAGGTTCCTGGACCGAATTGAAATACTTTCTACATAAAACGGTTCTTTGCGGTCTAGAACCCATTTACACTTGCCGATTTTCTCTCCTGGACAGGAATTGAATTTTTTTAAATTCCTGAACCCTGAACAAACCTGATTTCAAGGAGTAGGCCGATTGGTTGTTCAGCGCCTCCCTTGCTCTTTCTCGCAATGTCCCGAACCAATTCAACCCCAACTTGTGTTGTGGTCACCCTCTTTTATCCGGACATGTCGTCCTTTTTAGGTGTCTGTCCGGCGTCCGGACGGTTTTTTTTTAGAAATCCGTAAATGTCCTCATTTTTTTGGGAAAGAGTATACAACATCGGGTATAGCGAATGTGCTGCACAGAGAATATATCCATCCATAAGGATCGTCATTTGTTATTTTATATCTAAAGCATATCCCTTGGAGCACGTTAAATATTCGAGCAAGGTTCACTGATCATCTGGGAGCTGATCTACCATCACTTTATCCAAACATGTCATCAGTATTATGAGAGAGTATACTATCATACAGTCTCTGCATTTCCATTACAAGTCATATGTAAGCGATACAGAAACGCGTAGTGAGAATTTTAATTATTGAGTAATATTTACTTTTTTGAAATACCAAAACGAAAGTGTAAATTCAACAATGTAAGCAAGAAAATGTTAAGGTTTTAAGGATGGGAGAAACGAATATGAGGCAGGGTGTAAAGTAGTCAGTCACTTTCCCCTGTTGATGAAAGTCTGCCAGAAATGTTCGCGGCTATAAAATTTATTGCCCCATCCTAAACTACACAAAATATTAATTCAGTTTTGTAAATAGGTTAAGCGGGAAAGAAATCCCGTCACGATCCCAACTTTCGGGATCCCGAACAGTCAGGATTCCAAATGGACATTTTAAAATGTGATAAAGTTTAAAGTTTTCTGCATTGCAAGTGTCTGAAACTTCTCGGATTTTTTCCCCCACAAATACATAAAAAAGAAAGAAAGAAAGAAAAGGAAAGAAACAATCACTCAATTTTGAACATTTTCTGTCCCGAAATTGAAAATTTTTCCCGTCCCGAAAGCAGGGTTTAAAAACATTTTCCGTACCGGTCCCGTCCCGACCCAAAAAAATTTGCCCGGCACAGCCTGGGGTTCAAAGTAGAAATTTTGACAAAAACGGAATGCTTTACTTTCGTTATTGATTGATTGATTGATTTAGTTTATTTTACTTCGCATTTTGTGCCTCTGGCAAATTTGCGAAGTGATAAAATGATGAAATTGATGGATGGACGTTCACAAACAACCAAGCCCGAGCGGGATTCGAACCCGGGACTATTGGTGTCGCAGCGTTTACTTTCGTTATTATGCTGTTGTCTGTGTTTTATCTCCGATTACGACAATGATGAGACGGAACGGTAAAGGTTACAGATATTCATGAAACCAGAATGCTGTTCCGGTCAGCTTACCGTCCACCTCTGTCGGGTGAACTAGGGTTAAGAGTAATACTTGCAAATGTGGTGAGATTTTTTTTTGGCGGTGTCCTCTTTTTTTGGGGCTTTGTCCTCCTTTTTCACCATGCACTGCCCTCTTTTTTAATGTTGTGTTGGTCACACCTGGTAGAGATGTTACCGAGACGACTTACTGATTGACATGCTTTGTCTTTCTTCGCTTTTCTGCCACTTTTGGCTAATCGCGAAGACGGGAGGAATAATGCTAAAATGAACTTGATGAAAATACAATCACAAACACGCGTGGGGTGCAAGGGGTGACCCTTTCTAAAGAAGCCGACCACCGTAGCGGAGTGGTTAGCATATCGCGCTAAGACGCCAGGGGTCCCGAGTTCGAATCCCGGCCTGGGCATTGATGTTTGTGAGTGTCCATTCATCCGTTTCATCATGTCATCACTAGATCTCCGATTTTTAGGTTCAGAAAAGTGTGATTTTGGGTTCCTAAAATAGGCTTCAAAAATTATAAAATAGGTTCTAAAAATGCTATAATAGTTCATAAAAATCTTAAGTTAGGCTCGAAAAATCGTGAAGTAAGTTAAAAATATTAAAATAGTTCACAATTCTTGAAAAATACTGATTAGGTATAGTCACCGGCAATGAAAATAGGACACCATATCCTGAAATACGCACTATTTTGCATAACGTTATGTGTGTTGCCTAACCCTTCAGCGATGGCAGAACTTACCATTGGAAATTTGCTATTAAAATCCACTCTTCGCCGTATAGTTAGGCAACAATCGTTTTTCATGTTATCCACAGTCAAGCTCTGCAATTTTGTCTGTGAGGACCATCTTATATGCTGAAAATAATCTTTCAAGAAAAACATAGTCAGTGGTGCAAACTTCAATGCTGAAGTGTTAGCAAGGCGTGAATGCCACAAAGCACCGAAGGGACGCGAAAGTGAGCAAGACCACACAGATCAGACCACTTTGGATTGTACAGGTAACAGCGGCACTAGACGTTTTGCTTTGTTTAGAGTTTTGAAAAATCATCATTCACTTGAAGGAAGCGAAATCGATAGAGAGTACGTTTCAAACACGTTCGTCATTGAATTTTTTTCATGCCCAAACAAAACAAAAACCTAAAAAAAAACGCTCGATTTAGGCGCATAGACCTAAAAATAGGTTCTAACAAGCAAAATAGTTTTTTAGGCACTTTAAAACTTCATCTGTTGTTGTTAAAAACCTAAGATCCGAGGTCTAGTCATCACTCATCTTCATCTTCGCAAATCAACCAAAAGTAGCACAAAAGGCGAAGTAAAGTAAATCAAACCTTTCTAAAGACACCCAAATGTCAACCTCTCTTCCATGTAGTACACCCTGAACTGCATTGTAGCGGACTAACGAAGCTCTGGCGACTGGACTTTCAGCCAGTATTTGTGGGGCTCTGGTTCTGTCGTCCATATATGTTTGTCCCTTCATCGATCTCATCATATTTCATCCTTATCTTCGGGATTAGTTCAAATTTTCAGAAAAGCGAAGTAAAATAAAGCAAACCAATAAATCATCACGAACACACATGGACAGGAGACAGTACAAGTCCCACAGAGAAGTTCAGACGCCGGAGCTTCGTTAGTCTGCAACCAGGATGTACTACATGGAATAGAGGCTGGCATTTTAAGTGCCTTCCGAAAGTGTAACACCTTACACCCTGCTGGCACTTATGTTACTAGTTAGGTTTAATAAGAATTTGCTTATAATTGTGTGTCTATAATTCCAAGACCCGAGAACGAGACAGTCACAAGACTATACTGCGCCAAGTCTCGTCTCGACTCGAGAACACTCGTACGAGGGAAGACCAAATCCAGATTGTTAAATATCCGGGTCGTCTGAAATAATGCGTCCGGGGTACCAAATTTTTGGTTCTGCTTCTGAATCGCGAAATTTTCTGACAATCGCTGATTCGTGCTAAGGTGAAGAAGGCTGTTGGTACAAGATTTGACAGTGTCTTGTTTTTTTTTTTTTCCAAGTTGAAAATGACTGTCTTGTTCTCGGTGTCGTCTTGACGGGAACAGAAAATCAGAGCCCGGGTTCCGGTCCAAAATAAAAACACGGATCGGAACGCACAATCGAGTACCCTGATCCCTAACCGAAAATTGGAAACCCGATCCCGAACCCAAAACACGGATCCTGAATTGAAAATCTGGTACTATGATTCCGAACCGGTAACCTGGATCCCGAATCGACAATCGAGTACCTGGATTCCGAATCGATAATTGTGTACCCTGTTACCGAATCTAAAAAATCAGTTATCCGCAACCATTATTATCCGGAACCCGGAAATTTCAGGATTCGTATCTGGCCATATCCCTAGTGTTCACCACTCATCCTCATCGCTGGGATTAACCCGATAGGCAGAAAAGCGAAGTAAAATACTCAAAATAGACATAGATGATGATATTATCTCGGGACATCGACCAGGTCAGTTCCGGATATATTCCTAAGCTTTTTCCAAATCTTTATGATGAAAGTGACGTCAAATCTGGAAAGTCCGGAAACCTCTCCGGAACAGACTTTGCCGATATCACGAGACTGTTTTCATCATTTTCCGCCAGTATTCCTAAGGACAATTAGGAAGCTAATTTGAATGCGTAAAACTGGCTGACTCTGCTCTTGATGTTACTACAGTTACTCCTAGTTTAATATCAAGTGTAAAATGTTCTTTGTACTTCTTCCTGTGCTGGCGTTCTAATATGTCTTTTCCGTTTTTCCAGGTGACGGTGGCATAGTTTTTCGCAAGCAGCTGTGGTGGCGGAAATCATTTCGAGCTGGCGTACTCAGGCTTCGTGGCATGCAGCCGCTCTGCACTGCTTGAGGTCGAGAGCTGGCTGCTCTTTCATTGGCTGACGAGCGACACGCCCTGTAAGTATCAAAATGTGCCCTTTTCTATTCATAAGCATAACTCAGTTGGTCAGAATTCGTAAATAGCTCGTACTTTCTCTGGAAATTCACGGTGCGTTCCTCTTCGCGTGTCCTTTTCTTAAAACGCTGGGCTCATCCTTTTCAAATATCTCACCATGCATTGCTGTGTTTTCGTCCTCTTCCTAGAATCTCACCATGCGTTCCTGTGTTTTCGTCCTCTTCCTAGAATCTCACCATGCGTTCCTGTGTTTTCGTCCTCTTCCTAGAATCTCACCCTGCGTTCCTGTGTTTTCTTCCTCTTTCTGTAATCTATGTGTTCCTGTGCTTTCGTCCTCTACCTAGAATCTCACCATGCGTTCCTGTGTTTTCGTCCATTTCCTAGAATCTCACCATGCGTTCCTGTGTTTTCGTCCTCTTTCTAAAATCTCACCATTCATTCCTGCGTTTTCGTCCTCTTTCTAGAATCTCACCATGCGTTCCTGTGTTTTCGTCCTCTTTCTAGAATCTCACCATGCGTTCCTGTGATTTCGTCCTCTTTCTAGAATCTCACCATGCGTTCCTGTGATTTCGTCCTCTTTCTAGAATCTCACCATGCGTTCATGTGGTTTCGTCCTCTTTCTAGAATCTCACCATGCGTTTCGTCCTCTTTCTGTAATCTATGTGTTCCTGTGTTTTCGTCCTCTTTCTGTAATCTCAGCATGTGTTCCTGTTTTTCGTCCTCTTTCTGTAATCTCACCGTGTGTTCCTGTTTTTCGTCCTCTTTCTAGAATCTCACCATGCGTTCCTGTGATTTCGTCCTCTTCCTAGAATCTCACCATGTGTTCCTGTGTTTTCGTCCTTTTTCTGTAATCTCACCATGCGTTCCTGTGTTTTCGTCCTCTTTCTAAAATCTCACCATTCATTCCTGCGTTTTCGTCCTCTTTCTGTAATCTCACCATGCGTTCCTGTGTGTTCGTCCTCTTTCTAGAATCTCACCATGCGTTCATGTGGTTTCGTCCTCTTTCTAGAATCTCAACATGCGTTTCGTCCTCTTTCTGTAATCTATGTGTTCCTGTGTTTTCGTCCTCTTTCTGTAATCTCACCATGTGTTCCTGTTTTCAGTCCTCTTTCTAGAATCTCACCATGCGTTCCTGTGATTTCGTCCTCTTCCTAGAATCTCACCATGTGTTCCTGTGTTTTCGTCCTTTTTCTGTAATCTCACCATGCGTTCCTGTGATTTCGTCCTCTTTCTAGAATCTCACCATATGTTCCTGTGTTTTCGTCCTCTTTCTGTAATCTCACCATGCGTTCATGTGGTTTCGTCCTCTTTCTAGAATCTCACTATGCGTTCCTGTGTGTACGTCCTCTTTCTGTAATTTATGTGTTCCTGTGTTTTCGTCCTCTTTCTGTAATCTCACCATGTGTTCCTGTTTTTCGTCCTCTTTCTAGAATTTCACCATGCGTTCCTGTGATTTCGCCCTCTTCCTAGAATCTCACCATGTGTTCCTGTGTTTTCGTCCTCTTTCTGTAATCTCACCATGTGTTCCTGTTTTTCGTCCTCTTTCTAGAATCTCACCATGCGTTCCTGTGATTTCGCCCTCTTCCTAGAATCTCACCATGTGTTCCTGTGTTTTCGTTCTCTTTCTGTAATCTCACCATGTGTTCCTGTTTTTCGTCCTCTTTCTAGAATCTCACCATGCGTTCCTGTGATTTCATCCTCTTCCTAGAATCTCACCATGTGTTCCTGTGTTTTCGTTCTCTTTCTGTAATCTCACCATGTATTCCTGTTTTTCGTCCTCTTTCTAGAATCTCACCATTCATTCCTGCGTTTTTGTCCTCTTTCTAGAATCTCACCATGCGTTCCTGTGTTTTCGTCCTCTTCCTAGAATCTCACCATGTGTTCCTGTGTTTTCGTCCTCTTTCTAGAATCTCACCATACGTTCCTGTAGTTTCGTCCTCTTTCTAGAATCTCACAATGCGTTCCTGTAGTTTCGTCCTCTTTCTAGAATCTCACAATGCGCTCCTGTAGTTTCGTCCTCTTTCTAGAATCTCACCATACGTTCCTGTAGTTTCGTCCTCTTTCTAGAATCTCACAATGCGTTCCTGTAGTTTCGTCCTCTTTCTAGAATCTCACAATGCGCTCCTGTAGTTTCGTCCTCTTTCTAGAATCTCACAATGCGTTCCTGTGTTTTTGTCCTCTTTCTGTAATCTATGTGTTCCTGTGTTTTCGCCCTCTTTCTGTAATAACACCATGTGTTCCTGTTTTTCGTCCTCTTTCTAGAATATCACCATCAGTTCCTTTTTTTACCATCTCCTTCTTTTTTGTATAGAACTTCTTCATGCGTTCGTCTGGGCAAATCTATGCTTATAAAGTATTTTCTCAAACTAATGTTCCAAAATTTCACGCAATCTTCCGTGCTTTTATTATTTATAAAGATATTCATAACCTTTAAGCTCTTCGCTTTATTTTGATATTCGCTTGTCTAATGTCTCTCAAGCTCTTTTTAAAAATAAATTTACATCACGTACCCCGGGATTTATTTTTTTAAGAAACTGATGATGTATTTCGACGAATTTGACCATTTTTCTGAGAGATTTAAAAAATTAAACCCGTTTCTGTGAACATTTTTTGTTCACAAATTTATAATTCGTTCTACAAATTAAGTTCCTCCTTTTTTTCGTTTCCTCTTTCAGATATTCATTAATCGCTTCTTAGAAATTTATTTCTGTTTTAAGATACTCACATAACGTTTTTTCCCTAACACCTGATTTTTTGTGTTTTTAAACAATTCGTATGGCGTTACACGTAAGTATAAAATTCAAAATCATAACCTGTTCCATTCAATTGTTCCAACAAATTATTTTTCCCTTGGAAATCAACAAAACTTTTAGAACTTGTCTGAACGTTTCCAAGTTAAATTGTTTTAGGAATTGAGAGGGAACGCATTTATTTCAAAGATTTTTTTAAACGATCACTAAAGCATTGCTTTGGATTTCTGCATTTTCAGGTGCCAATGTAGAAGAAATTCTCATAATTTTGGGGGGCAGGGAGGGAGGTGGGATATCCCGCTGCTAAACCCACCTTTTTAGGAACTGACAGAGAAAAAATATTCCACCAGACTGGCTGTAGGGAGTGTGTTATATCTACAGTCATAGCGGTTGCAAAAACAATTTAATCTTGATATAAAAAAGGGTTATATTGTATTTACCAATGTCAGTTGGTAACCCTGTCTGAACGCAGGCGCGCATGCGCAGGAATCGTCCATGTTTAGGCAGCTGCAGGACTCGAATCAGTCTATTGGTCGGCTGATCATGATTCACGGCATAGCAGGCGCAGGTTCCACTCAGGAGATGTTATCTCATTGTGCTGTGCCTCTCTTTTACGCATTCATAGCTATCCTCACTGGACCAACGAAGTGCTTCGCTGCGTCTTCTGAACGAAATCTGTTGGATGAGCACCTCGGCAGACAGTGTTGGCACAATCAATTTCTCTTTGCAAGTGGCAAACTTTCTTTTTTTGGCCCAATTTTTTCCTTTATCTAAAGAAATCGTGTAACAAAATAGTAATATTACTACTACTACTACTAATAATAATGATAATAATGATAATACAAGTAATAACAATAACAGTAACAATAAATATAAAGGTTCATGCTAAAAGGAGTGAAAATAAGAAGTAACAAATAAGATTTATAGATATGAAACTGGCATCTAGTATAGCTTGAACAAATGTTGAGGCCGATGCCTTCAAATTTCCCTGAAATTTTGGAATTTTTCATCGAATTTCCCTTTTAGCCTAAAATTCGGTCCGAATTTCCCTTGAAAAAAAGGGAAATTTCCCCACGTTTGGCAACACTGATGGCAGGCTGATTGCCAACATTGTATCTGCCTAAGCATGGGAGATTCCTGCGTCAGGGCAAGGTTGCCAACTGACATTGATAGATACAATATGCCCCATCCTGTATGATATATTGAGAGCTAGAATACATTTGAAATTGTTAAGGAAGAAGCCTTTACAGAGTGAATTAATCCAACAATTATGGACATTGTATCTATACCATCTTGACATAACTTGGATTAACTCGAGGACCAATCAACCGATTCTAACAGCTTTTGGTGTGAATTGAAGCCAATTTAACGTGTTTTTTTTTTAAAAAAAAAACACAAAAAAACATGTAGAGTGAAGGAGTCTGAGATGCATAGTTCATCTCCCTTAACGTGAAGGTTCGTTGTTCTTGCTTATGTTTGCACAATTGCTTGGCGGACGAACGGAGAACATCTCAAAGTCTGGATGGTATATCTGCTGCACTGATTACCCGATCTATCATGGGGTGAAAGAGTCCCTGAGACATTAGGATGTCATGTTTTGTTGAACGAATAGACTTTGCTACCGCTTTCGATAAGGTATCGAAAGCTCCAGGAATATTAGACTACATGGACAACCACTTCTTTTGTAGCTGTCATGTAGTTTAGGACATTATGGACACAATCTGTAGTATCAAATTTCCCTCCGGCTCTTTTTTGTGGGTACACAACTTCGACCCAAATGATCGTTTCAGCGCAAGGTAAATTCGAATATAGGACTTAGTTTATGGAGGTGATGTTCTAGTAAAATCAGATAATTTGTAGGTACAATTTAGCACTTTTCCGATAACTCTGTTTGGCAACACTGATCCCAAATGTAGTGCTACGAGAGAGTGGTGTTTGTAAAAGTAAAATCCCATTAAACCGAAACGTAAACCCTTTAACTGCAAATGTATCACTGTCAGAATAGGCTCGCCCGCCAAACTTAATTTAGCTTTCCATTTTCCGAAGAAAGTAGACTTACCCGGAGAACAAACACTGACACGTGTAGAACTTGCAGCTTCACATAGACATAGACATAGACAAATAGTTCCACTTAGCCGTACATAAGATATATGCTTCTGTTTTCATGTCATGATGTGGAATTTTCTCTCTCGAAAGAGAATAAACTAATACGAGACTCGCTCTGAGGCTTGCTTATCTTTCCTTCTTTGTCTCCTTTTTATTGTTTTCTTTTCTTCTTTGTGTTACAGTTTTTGTCCGCAGGGAAGATGATGGCGTTGTGATTAATGAGAGATGTCGTTTAAGATGCACTTTATCGCGAAACAACGCCCAAGGATGTTCTTGGATGTCTAAATGAAGGAAATTTGATATATGGGTAACTTCGGTCGTTATCAGAAAAATTGATCATTAAGGTGAGCATTTGTATACGAGGCTTGGCCCAAAGTCCACAGAATTTTATATAACCTTTACGCTATAAAAATAAAGCAACGATAATGAAACAAAACACACTGCTTTACTGCGCACACAACAGTATTAAATGAAGTAAATGTTTATCCTTCAATATGACGTCAAAAGTATATAATTAACATTGCTTACTCAGCCTAACAAATTGAACAAAAAAACCTGCGGTTTTATTAAACGAAGATATGCTTCCATAAACAATATACTTTCGGCTGGACTTACAGTATGCATATTTTTCTTCCAAATGCAATTATTAAAGGAAATGTCCACTAATTGTCATTCCATGCTGTTACGTGCCTTTGCATTTATTTACTTAGTGGAATTTCGAAAATTGTGGCAATTCTTGCGGTTCAAATAGGAATTTTTAGTTTTGCTTTTGTAATTCACGTGATTATCATTGTTCTTGAAGAGAAAATAGTAACAAGGGAAAGAGAAAATTACTGTAGAGAAATAGATAGGGAAGTGACAGAAATAATGAAACTTTAAAAGGAAGAAATGGCCTCCCGTCGTCGCCTTGTAATCATACCCTGTATAGACGCATAGTGGTTTGGATTCCACTTTAAACTGTAGGTTCAGTCCCCATTAGCGTATTTTTGCATAAAGTAGACCCAAAACAAACTTTGAATAAATTTCTAACTGAGAAGAGATGAATTGGATATGGCAAAAATGAGAGTGCACACCCGAGCATAGAAAGAGTGGCAGAAAGACATGAAAAGCAAGACAGAGGGGAATAGAGAAAGATGTTGAAGATAAAGTGAGGTGCTTGAAGGAAAGAGAAGCGAGGGAAAGGTGTCCATAAGCAGAGAAAGAGCGGCAGGAAGATATAACTAGCAAGACAATAAGCCGAACACAGGATGATGGATGAAAGATGGGGGAGTGTGTTGTCCTATGTACATGAGGGAGAGAGAGAGAGAGAAAGATTGTGCACATATTCTCAAAATCAAACGTTTGTTTATACTTTCTAGCCCTAATCTATCAATTTCTGCCACCCACCCACCGATAACGTCATCTTGAGGGAAAAGTTAAATATAAACTCAATTATTTTTACCATCAGGCTACAACGTAAGGAAAATTGTATGAGGTGCAGTCTTGCCACATCTAAATTAACAGGCTGCTAAAATCGTTTCAATGTGGCATTTGCATAATATTTAAATATATTGATAGCTAATTGTAATTGAAATGTGTTTGTTGTAATTTTGACACTCGTGTGACAGTCCTCACTGTCTGTGTCGCGTGTGCAATTTGAATTTAATTTTCAAATAGTTTCGTTGTTTATCGACGGGACTCTGGACGTTTAAGTAGATTACCAGATGTACCGCAAAAGTTGCACAATTGCTCAACCGTATGTCCGTAATTGTAATTGAATTTATAAGTAGACTTTCAAAATTTTCATATTTCCAGAAGTATTTTATTACTCGTCGTGTTAAATATTTGCAGAAAGATATACCGGGAAGTTCCGAAACGTACAGGAATATCTGCATGCAAGGAAAATATTCCTTTTAGAAGTTTCCCCTGCATTGTTAACTATCGATTTGATCCGGTGCCCTTGGGATTGCGTAATACACTTGTGGCCACTAGTTGACGTCAAAAGTCTCCCTCCCATCGTCAAGAACATCAGAAATCGAACATTGTCCATTCCTGTGTTTTGCCACTGCAGACTTCTGATCTATTCTTTGTTCGCTGTGAGAATGAAGTCAATGTACACAAATGCACGTGGTTTCTGAGAAATTCTATTGGTTGTTCCAATGGCAGCTGTGCAGGAATCTTGCGCGCAGGAATATAGTGCATGTGATAAAGTCACACAACATAACACAGCTGGTATATTGAAGTTGCGGAACCCTATATTCTGAGCTGTACGGCTACGATCAATGTATTCATGGGCGAAATAACACCGGAAGTAACAAGAAAATATTCCTCAGAAGTCACGCGGTTTTATTTACATTTACTTTGTTCTTACACTTGATGGAGAATAGCTACTTGTCCAGATTAACATTTCGGTACTTCTCCCCAATATCTTGTTTTAATATCGTGATTATTTTAACACCCTCTTTAATTAATACTTTGCCTAACATAACATTAATTAAAAGTTGGATATGACTGCAAATATGAAGAAGTTGGATGCCATTCAAGAGCATTAAATTATGGAAAGCGATATTTCGAAATGTTCCAATAATCATTGGAAGAGTGGTAGGAAAAACCAGACGAGATAGAATCAGGAACACTAAAATCAAGGAAGAGCTAGAAGTAGAATAAATTGAAGAGATAATAGAGAGAAGAACACTGGGCTGGTATGGACATGTCATGAGAATGGGAGAAGAAAGAAAACCGAAACAAGTAATGGAAGCGAGACCAGAAGGAAGGAGAGGAAGAGGAAGACCTCGGATAGAATGAGAGCAATACCTGTCGGAGATGGTTACTAAAAGAGGGAAGGCACTAATGGAAGTTAAGAGAATCGCACAAGATAGGAAGAGTTTTAGCAGATGGCTGAAGGACACCGACGCCTAACAGCACGAAGGGGAAGAAGAAGAAGAAGAAGAAGAAGAAGAAGAAGAAAAAGATATTTCGAAATGATTGCCACAAAAGTAAGTATGGTCTGATGATTGTATATAATTTAATTATTGACTGTTGAAACTTCTATTGTGTCACCCCCCCCCCCCCATTATATGTGCTCCGTGTGAAAAGCTCTATTTCTGAGATGAGCACATTACCCAATCAATGTATAATAATTGAATTTATATTCTATTTTGGTCATTTTACGTCGCTTTTCTCTGTGTACAATGATGCAGAATGTACAGCATGGCATATGCTGATTTTGTTTTCTTAGCTTACAAATGGCAAAACCTTTCTTACTGATACTAGGCTACATCTGAAGATCTTGAAGATGGCACTTACATTAGTGCTTGTAAGAGCTGGAAATGGGTTTCAGGATCTAGGGGCACGACCAGCCAGTGGCGTATCCTGTAATGTCTGAGGGGCAAATTCAGATGACAAGTCTGAAGGTTTGAAAAATATCTATTAGTGAACTGCCTTCATAAACTACATGTGACTACGAGTGACTGTGCACCCTATTTTGTCTTTAGCTTCCTCCTTCAGCGCGGCTTCATGTGCCTTGAAAGACGGACACTTTGTTAACGTTTTTTGTTTTCCTCCTCTCCTTCTGATATCTCATCTTGTTGCTTTTATACTTTGATAAATCTGAAGAACTAGGGGGACAGCGTCCCTTCGCCGCACCCCATCCCCCATTTATAACCTTGTTGGTAAATATTGCACATAGCCTTGCTTTGTCCTAACTTCAGTACCATCGTTCAAACTTCCACATTTTCCGCCACTTTTCCTTTGCTACCTTTTGCGCAGACTCAACGCGAGTCAGGCACGTGATGTAGCAGAAGTGGCTCCTCCCACATTCCTGTTTCCCTTCTTCTGCGCAGGCGTACGAGGTTACTGCGCATCCCCCAACTGCTGTTATACACACTGCGCATGCGCATTGCAACGCTTCCCGTTGTTCGCGGACTTCCATAGCAAATTCACAGATAATAAGTGACTGAACCTTTAGTGTCATTGGCGATGTACGTGTATATTTTAACGCACTTAATCTCCACATCAAGTATGCACAGAGGTACCTTGGAAACAATACATCTGTAAATAAATTAAGGAAATTGGATGTATTGTTCCCGTTTTCACTTACCTCAAGAACTTGATTTGCTGCTAACTCATGTATGACATATTATTTTTTAGTTAAAGCGTACTACATACAATAATCCCGATTGAAGAAAACAACATTAATGGTACAAATTTTGCTGAGCCTGTGCCTTTATTTATTTCCTTTTTCTTCAGAATATACGTATAACTCATAAGTTATATTTAGTTTTGAGTGGAATGGATTTGAGTAAGTGTTTTAAGAACCCGGAGTGCATTTTTTTGTTGTTGCTTTGCTGCTTTTTTATCTTTTTCCTTTGTATTATTTTTCGCATTATAAATATGTTTATGATTTCTGCTTTTGTTAATCCGACCTTGGTTTATTCCCCATGTACAGGCCACGGCAGGTGAAAGCAGGCATAATATTCCTTGGACGGGTGCGTGCTGTGTAAATAGTCCTCATGGTCGACGGTGAGTAGTTTTGTAGGCAGCGTGTGTGTGTGTGTGTGTGTGTGTGTGTGTTTGTGTGTGCATGTGTGTGTGATGGTGAAGGTGAAATGTTAATTTGCATAATGTAGTGTGCTTTGGAACATTAAAGAACCATTCATTCTGTATTAGCTATATATTTTTGCCACCTGTACTGGTGCAAATGGTACTCTATAATATTTCATGTGTTACGATTGACTGATTCCTTCAATTCTACATTCATCTTTACTGTAGCGATTAATTTAGTGAGGTAGAAAACAAAAAATATAAAATATGCTGCAGTTTTGATGGAACACACTACACAGTCCTGGAGTACAGTTTCGTACAAGGTGCACAGTTCTGTCGAAATGCTTTCGAATATTGAACAGAGCAGATTATGTATTTTGCTCATGTGGCAGATGCAAGCATTTCTTGAGGTTGATTATTAAGCTATAGAAACTTTATTATTTTGAAAATACCATCAACCAGTGTGTTTAGTTTATTACGTTTTTAAAATAAAAACACTGCATCTTGAACATTTACACCAATCAACGTTGTTTTGGCATTTTTTTATTCCGGCATAGTATTTCTCTGCGTTTTTTCTTTCTGTCTATGTGGTTTGAGCAGTTATGCCATTTTCTAAAGTCCACTTGATGCACAGATAGGCTAATCGGGGCTTCGCCTACAGTTTAAGCTGAACCTCAATTAATTTGTGTCCCCACCGGGAATTGAACCCGGAACTCCTTGATTACTAGGCGACAGTGTTAATATTACACTATCACTTTGTGCAGATGTGTTTAGTAACATGTTGCTAGAGTATCTATAAATTAATCCTTCCAAAAGCTCTCATGTAAAATGTTATTTTTGCCCAACGCCAGAGGCGTAGATATTCCTCTTTTTCGGGTGTTGGCACTTCTGAGAAGCAGACTGCTCTTCAGCCTTAATAGTCACGCTGTAAGTTGTCTGCAAGACACAACTGGCAGAAGTGCTATGCAAAGGGAGAGTAGTGACTAAAGTAGAGTGTAAATCCCACTTTGTTTCTTCGATTTAAAAGCCAGGGCATTTTCTCCATTCAATGCCGGAGAATAGGCGTGAAGCAATACTTAATTACGAGCGATTTGAAGTCCGTCCACGAAGGCGATTTCCCGAGTCCAGTGTTGTTTCCTCATCTCTCCTCTCTTTCCCCAGAATGGGAGAGAGGTCATCCCGAGGGCGTTAGGAGATGTAGAAGGGCGGTTTTAAGACCAGGAGCACTAGATTTCGTTTTACGACGACCTCTTTGAAAAAGGGGGAAAGAAAATAAATGGCGTAGAGGGGAAAGAGCGCCAGCGAAAGGGTCTTTGTCGTGGTCGTTTCTTAGTAAACCTAAGCCCCCGGGGTTGAATGTAGGAGCAAACATGCTGATATATTCCCAGAAGAATGGCAAAACGGTTCCTCGAAGGAAGAAAAAAGCAAGATGTATGGGAGTCGTTTCGACATGCTGCCTCTTTAGACAAATTGTCCTGAGCTCATTTGAGTTATTTAGGGGGGCAAAATGCCAGCAGATTATTAACTCTTGCAAGCTGAAAGCCCAACAAGAGGCAAAGGGAATCGGCGGGCAGGGTGAAAGCTCGTGAAATACATTTTTAACATCGATATCCTGGAATGATGCTTCGCGCTTGTCTCGCGAGTTGCGTTGGGTTGCATATGTTGAGGATAACTTTTTGTAATCTTACGTGACATTTGCTCTAAAATCTGGCCCTGATATAAGGCAAATTTGTATTCTACAATTCTGAATATGTAATATCAGTACTGCAATAAAGTACTGTTTAGCAATAGCTGAAGCTCGTACTACATAACGACGCCTGATTTGATGGATCATTCTGGAGAGTAATACTTCGTAGTTTTTTTTATCCCATTCAAATTGATTTTTATCAAGAGCATAAATAAAATCCTTAGAACATTTTTTTTTTAAATTTTTAAGTCTATTTTATGCACAGATAGGCTAATTGGCCTGCACTTTGAAATTGGTTCCGAATCACTATGTTCCTCCACCAGGTATCGAACACGGAACATCTTGATTATAAGGCGACGACGTTGCCAATAAATACATCATCGGGAAGGCTTTAAAAATATATATAGAACCGAAAAGAGAGGTGAGTGGAGAAGGTCACACAATTCTGAACTGTATGATCTCTATTGATCACGTAATATTATTAGAAGGATTATAAACGCAGACGACTTCGATAAGCCGGACATGTGACTGGAAGGAAGATGAAGATGGTGGTAATGATTACGTTCCAATTGTGTATTTCTTCGTCTACATTCATAACAAACATTTTGTAAATTCTCTCTTTGTTTAATTTTTTTTCTTTTGTATGTTCTGTCATGCAAACCTTACATCCATACATTAGCGAAACAAAAGGATATGCAACCTCTGCCGTTTTAAGCCAGAAGGATCATATTAGTGGTCAGAAATCGAGTGCTTGAGTATCTGTCAACTTAGTGTTTTCAAGTTGATGGAAATTGTCTCTCCTTGGGATTGGAATCGGCTGTCAAGTTGCGTCGTCACGGGAAGCAGCCATGTGTGAGGCGCCGCGTTGTCATGGTGAAATGCGACATTTTTCTTCGAAATCTCTCCGAGGTTGTCACGGCGTTTTCAAGGTTTCTGCTTGTCAACTCACCTGCGACGGTTCTTTCACGTGATGGAATAGAAGTTGGCATGGCGACCGAGATGAGAATCTGCATGGTCACGTGCTTGAAGCATATGTTCTCGGCAGCCTAACGAACGTGAGTCTTGCTAATAAGAATCTCCTTTCTAATTTTGGTGGAAAATCTTATGTACTCGTAACAGTTTCAGCGCTTCAGGGCGATATAAAGGGACTAGCACACTCTGATAAGTTTTAGATTTTTTATACAATTCTCGTGTTATTTTACTCAATGCTGCAAGTTAAAACCTCACGTTGCCTTAAAGCATGGTTCAAAGTAAAAAAAAAATTGTTATTAGTGGCCTATTATTCATAAAAGCCGCAGCAAAGGGAAATAAATATCTTAACGCATGAATGCCCGCAGATGTACTTTCTTGGGAGAGAAAACATTCTCTCTCTCTCTCTCTCTCTCTCTCTCTCTCTCTCTCTCTCTCTCTCTCTCTCTCTCTCTCTCTCTCTCTCTCTCTCTCTCTCTCCCTCCCCAAAACAGAGCTTCATTTAACAAACGCATCTTGAAATCGAATTTATAACTGTCTTCCCTCGAACATGTACCAGCCCAGCTTGTAATTATCTCTCACTTGTAATAAATATGGGAAACATTTGTCAGGGTAGCAGAAAGTGGCTAAAGATATTCGTTTTAGGCGAAGTCATGTTTAAAGAACTAGGTTTATATTCTGTGACTTATTTATTATAATTGAAGCGAATTAAAATATGTTCGCTGTTTTAAAAATGTAGTGTTTGTTCAGCTTATATGCTGGAAGTATTATATTTAATGTCTGTTTCACCATTAAAAACATTGCTCACATTGACGAAATGTAAGAACTATTCTTAGTATTATTACCAGCCAACTTAGTATTATTACCAGCCAGCAATAGCTATTAAGAAATACGTCAGGTTTAACGCCTTTTCAAAGAATGTGAAGAAAGGTGTATAATTAAGCGTATTGTTTCAATTGTTTCCCGCCTCCTGCCTGAATACTGATAAGCGAGAAATAATAACTCTCATAGAAAAAATGTTGATAAAATCTAGTGAGGACTCTCCTGTTCAGTCGAGTCTAGTACTTAATGATAACCGAAGAGCATGCAGCAAAATTTATTGGAATTGTGCTTTTCCACATATCATGGAAAATACTATAGGGTTCCGATTCATTTAATGGAAGTTAGCCTAATGTTTGGTTTGAATAAAATGTAGATGGGAAGGAGACTTTATAAACTTTTTCACATTTTGGTTTTAAAGTGTTATGACATGCCTAATAGAAGTCGATTCAAATTGTATCATTACAGTAACATTAGCAAAAATGTACTATTTTAAATCGCAATCCGGTTTTTAGTAACGTCTTATATACGTCAATTTCAGAATTTCTATTTTTCACAATGATATGACATGTAGGCAGTACAATTATCAGTTTCTTTCCTTTAAAGTCGTAATGATGCAAAATTCTTGATGAATAATGAGTGAATACATAAAGATGAAAGAAGATACATATTCTCACAGACAGGGAAAGTTGGTTGGGAACTAATCTAGAAATATATAGGCCTGGGAAAGAAATGGGGGGAGGGACAGTTCCCTAGTTTCTGTCCTCTTTCAAACACTTTGTTTGCCACCTTTCATATATGTTTTTATAAGTAACCTTTTTCAAAAGTAATTCATATTTTAGTATTAAAAATCTGGCATTTATTAGTAGGAAGCCAAAATTAGATCACGTTAAAGGCACAGTGTTAGTTAATTTTTTGATTGAATTAAAATTTATAGTACTTTATGGGGTCGTAGGTCATGCATCAGTGCTGCTTTGGTTTGGGGATCGGTTGGCGTTGCTACGTAGCATAGATTGATTGGAAATTAATTTTTTGTGACTGCTGAAGTGCAATTAGCCTACTTTTTTGCGCCGCCTGTACAGTGGGATCCATGATTATTACCGTGCAAATTGTCCATGACTATTTTCATTAATTTTTCTTTTACATCCTGTGTGTTTTTAAGCTATGGATTTTTATGTATGCTGGTTCAGAAGTTGTCAACAGCTTGTATTGAGATTTCTTTTAATTTTTGAAGCTCTTATTTAGTCAAATAAAGTGTACAAATATGGTAATGGGCAATTTGCACTGTAATACTCATGGATCCCACTGTACAAGACCGGAGTATCTCGTAGCGCATCGGATCGGATTCGAGTTCCACGCACACACCCAATTTTATCCTGAAAGCTCCTCTGCCACGCTCAGCACACTGATCGATGCTCAAGGAGTCAACATCCTCGGGTTATATGCAACCGTGCTCGGCAGATGTTTCCTTTCCGCTCGTCGGAGCGTGGACAGATGATCCGACGACAGCTGTTGCGCCGATATTGAAAGAGAGAGGGAGGGTATCGACGATCGGTGGGAAAGGAAGCAAACCGCCGAGTCCCTGTTCGGGCGCCATAATTTATTAGAACTGACACTGATCTCCGCAGAACCATTGCGAACCCTCCTTCCCAGTTCCTAGATTACGTCGCACCCGATGCGGCAAGAGCAGGCGAATTCCAGGTTCCAGGAAACCAATATTTACTTGCCATAGCTTCTCCAATCTCTCTCACTTCCTCTAGCCCAACCGGCTCGCTCGTTCTTGGAACAGTCGATTATGTTCTCTACCCGGGGATTGGTCCCTTTCCCCCCGGAACCGAGCCATCGTGTTAATTCCGAACGGAGTGGGATAACGTGCAGTTTGATTGATTTCCCCGGAATTTCTAGGAAGTGGGGGATACATTTCCAAAATTTGCTCGGATGACCAGGGTTGGGTCTCTCGAGAGCACCGGTGGCACGATTTGCATTTAAACATTGTTTCCGCTGCCAGCAAGAAAGCAGCCCGTCACAGAGCAAACATGCAACGTGATTGGATGTAAATGCTGTTGTAAAAATTGATTGTGCAAAGTTTTGTCTTCAGTGACCTTGACTTTATTTAACCTTGTATTGGGAGCGGCATAAAGTTCCTCATGGTTGCCTTTATCGAATAGTTAGTAGATGCAGTGAAACTGATTTGATAACAGTTCCATATGCACTACAGTACGCAGGATTTTATTTTCTGACGAGGCTGGAATTGTAAAGGTGGATATTATCTGTGTTCTCGGAAGGGGGGGGGGGATAATAAAATATCTCGTAATTATCATTTTATCCTTCGTTTTAAAAGTTGTTCAAAGACAAAAATGGTAATCAGAGGTCATTGTAAGCTGGTAACCACCTCGAAAGATGGCCGTTTGTTCGGGTTTCGATCATGATTGCAGGAAATGTTTCCGCGCCAGTGGTAGTGAGCGATCAATCCATCTAATCGGTCGGGGGGGGGGGGGGGAGCCGTTGTTTCTCGCCTCCAAATTTGGAGGTTGATGGACGGGTTCCACGGTCAATTTAGTTCGCACAGAAATTTTAATTAACACATATATTGAAGTAGAAATATTCTGATTAATTGGAATTTTTCTGTGTCCGAAATGAAACATACCAATGAAAATCTAGCACTTAACCAAACTAATTTAATGATATTGGCCGGAAGAAACTAAATATTCCATTAAATCCAGTCGTTTCCAACTAATGTAAACCAAATTTTATATTTGTCGACAAGCAGAGATATAATCAATTAATATTATCTATGATTATGCAATAATTTATTTAAAATAAACGAATTTACCTGGGCACTGTACTATAGTGTTTACGTTTATGTTGGGCTGAAATGTATTTCTGGATCGCAAACAAAATTTTAATAGACATTAGAATTCAATTTGCTATAGAAAAATCGGTGAGATTGTTGATCTAGCTAGTGGAGATCCCTGTTGCCGGGCATAGCGCGAGAGTTTGACCCTCATTTTCACCTCAGCTTATACATCCTCCTCGTCGCGATTAGCCTAAAATAAGAAAAAGAGCGACGCAAAATAAGGATGGGATGCAGAAAAATGAAATAGTGTGCAACTGACAAGGTGAATTGAAATAACAAGATAATGTTCACTGCCTATTGCGGTGTCTATTTCCAGAATTTTTGGTGCCTGTTTGCCTCTCTTTTAGAGGTTTTTTTAGTGCCTATAAATCCTCTCCCTAGTAATTTGAGTTGATTTACCATCTGGCCAGTCTGCAAGATATCGAGTTTTAGAAATTTTAACGCCATCCGAGAAGACTAAAGTACATTTGACTCGGCGGGAAGCAAGTAGATATGTTTATGTGGTGGATGAGATTACATGTTAGTTGATGATATAGAATACATAATTATGATTTTACTTTGTTCAGAATGAATTGCTGTATTGCACTATCTTTAATGCGTTTAGTCTGATTCCAAAATTTTATTATTCGTTTCAAAATTAATTATTTTTAATTTAATACTTGTAAATACTATGCAACGGTTATTCCACTTTTCAAAATTTTCTATATATCAGAAGATTTTATTGTGCTACCATCTAAGGGACAAAAGGCAAAGCGAATAACACTGTCTACATATTCTTAGTGTATTGTTCTTTTTCTTGTTGAAGCTGTATGTATTAGAGATAGTCGGGCAATCTATACAGAAGCGATGACGTAGTGCTAACGTCGCCGCCTTGTAATCGAGGGGTCTCGGGTTCGATAACTTGCGGAGGCAGATAGTGGTTCGGATTCCATTTTAAACTGTAGGTCAACCCCGATTAGCCTATCTGTGCATAAAGTGGACTTAGAAACAAATCTTGAAACTCAGTTTCTGTAAAGAGTAGCCGAAGAATTATTACAGTCTAGCCTGTTATTGTAACGACCGCTATGGCAAAAATATGCTTTTGAGAATCAGTACCGAGGTTCCCGGAAGGAAACGTAAAGATCAAGTGTTGCCATCTTGACCACGTGTTTCCTTTTTGCTCCGTTTTTGTTTCCTGACGCGAGGAAACATGCGTAATTCATGGGAGGAAGTTTGCAGCAGAAATTCATGGTTGAGTCCTGCTCTCTGGACGCTTGGTAAGTTTTGACTTCCATTTTGTTTTGTAGAAACTTTAGCTTTTCTTTCGTGCTGTATCTTGTATTGGAATGGGGTGGTGTGTCGATAGTATGTTCGATCGTTTATAAGAATAATTACTTATCTACCGAGGGGATACTGCGAATAAACTAGAATGTCTAAAATATAATTAAATGAAAGATTTTGCAATTACGACTAAGCAGAAAGCGATTAATCCTACTAAGATAAGCTATGAAATGTGATTTTAAAACATTTTATTTATTAATGAATAAAAAATTGGATTTAAATTAATCGTTACACTGGAGTAGCCTTCCTTAAGAAGAATCAGCTGGTAACAGCATTCAATACATGCCCGACTCCAACATATTGCTACAATTTTAAAATTTGGCTAGCAACAGTGCAAAATTTCATTATTCTGATTTAATGTTACACGTGATACAGAAAACACACAAACACATTCTTTACTCGTTATTTTTTTTAAAAAAAGGTAATAGACATTTCCATAAGCGAACTCGAAATAATATTTAAAAAAATCTGAATTTAAAAATTCAGGCGCCCTCTATTTGTGTATATATATATGGGGGGGGGGTACACAGACACTCTATATACTCTAATTAATGTTATACTCATGTATTGTATGCAGTTTTAAACGCAGTTGTGTGTTCGTTCATTCTTTTTTCTTACCCCGTTGTAATGTAAAAAAGAAATCCATTACTAACTGTACTACACTTGTTTTAATTGAAGATGTTAACTCTTCTATAAGTAGTATATCACAACAATAGAAAAAAATGTCGCCTGAAGTATGTTATGCAAGAGACGTTATTTAAGAAAATGTTCGTCGCTGCACGCGAACGTGTTTAAGAAGGGACAAAAAACAAAAGACGATCGTTCCGAGAATCAAGGCTAACCGGTCCGTGATTTATTAGTAGCGTAATCGTTAAAGGATAAGTGCGTGAGCTGACAATTAATAGGGAGACTCATGGGACGGTCTGTGCTTCCTTTCTTGGTCGTGGAGGGTAATTTTGCAGCCCCCCCTCCCTCCCCCTCTTACCTAGTCATTCGTAGCGATTCTACTTTTTGCATCCGATCTTTCAAGACGTGGACGTAAATTTATATCAAGGTTACTCAATGCTTCGCTGAGTTACTGCATGTGGGTCAACCAACCACGCGCCTTACTGGCCATCGAACTAGGTACGAAACTAGCAATATATGCCAAGTAGATTGTATATTGTTTCGCTACTAAAGAGTCGTTTAGATTGATCGAGTAGGCAAGGTAAAGCGAGCTACTATCTTCGTGTAACCGACTCGAAAGAGTACTGGAATTACTACTCGCCCCATTACTGTAGCCCCATCTAGTTCGCAGCACTTTTTGACTCTCTTTGCACTCACGTGTCTAGTTTACACAGTGCAACACCGACTCGTCTACTTCATTGATTTGGTGTATTTGGTGCCTGCACAGTTTGTACTACATCTTGGAGCAGTGTAGTCGAGGGGAGGGGTTCTGGAGGGGCCAGATGGGGCCTGCCCCCAACTTAAAAAATACTAAAAAAATAACACATGATTAAGTTCAGTTACTACATTTTTGTTATGAAGCCATACCGCAAATCTTGACGTTTGGCATGGTGGCATGTGCGGTAATTGCGCCGCAATAGCGGGACTTAGACGATTTGATTGATGTGTACAGTTTGAAGAAAGAAAAACGTAAAATGACTTTGTGTTGAGTCAACAGTTACTGCTGAGCCATCAAAAGAACTTTTCAATTTAATTTTTCTAAAATTTCTGAAGCTTACTATTGTACCGTAACTTTTTAAAAGTAATACGAGTATTGTACAATAAAAAAATTAATGAAATGCAAAATGCAGTAATCGTACTGTTTTGCTGCTTTTAAAACTGACATCCAATATACTAATTAATATTTGTTTACTTAAGCGAGGAAATTTAACATTTTCAAATCTAAAAGGCCTAGAACTCAGTGTTTTTAAGTTGTTGTTTTTTAATTTCCGGGGGAAGGTCTCCGGATCCCTTATAAGCTAGGGGATATTCAACAACCCTCAGGTACATCATATGCTTCTCCCAGAGTCTGCCCCCCCCTCCCCCAAAGCAAGAGCGCAAACTCCGCCCATGAGTGTAGTTTGTGGTGTATGATCACGTGGTGCATGCTAACTAATCAAATGAACGTTTTTTTTTAAAGCAACAGACAGGCATTTGTTGAATCTTCTGAACTTGAACAACACTATTGGTCTACTTGGTTGAACGTTCATTTCCTTTTCACCAGCCTGACACCGGGATACACCTGCCTTGCACCTAGTGTCGAAAAGTGCAGCGAACTAGACGGGGCTACTTTGGATAATCGAGTGACTCTCCAAGGAGAACAGCCAATCCGTTGAGTATGGTCAAGTGCCTCCCTCTCCTTCGTCTTTTACCTTCGCTCGTGGACTCTATTTGTCACTTGGCCAATGGAAACGAAGATAATTTTCTTTGAATGGAAACGGCTTCGCGACAAAAGAGTAGACTGAGTAAGGAGTATATATATATATACTGTTATGAATTGGAGGTGGCTCGAAATCTGGATCATAAAGTTTGTGGATCATGACATGAGTGTGAATGGAAACACACTAAAGAAATAAATGGATGAAACAGATTGTATTAGAGTTGAAATAAAGTAACAGTTACATATACAGTAAAACCTCGTTAATCCGGACTTTGATAAGCCGGACTTTGCTTAATCCGTACAGGCAAAAGCCCCCCCCAAAAAAAAAACAGAATCCAAGGTTTTAAATGTGGCTAGAAGTCAACAAGAGAACTTCCCAAAGTAAAGGCAGTCAACCACTGATGAAATTCTCTTTCCCGCAATGAATTTCATTCATTTAATTTAGAAAAGAATGCGTAACTGTTCAAGGTTTCTTTTTACACGATCTCACCGTCAATGACCACAGAATGATTCATTCTGCTATTCCACTCTACTGTTCGGGTCTGGTACAGGGCACACCCACCTTGCAACAAACGCTAAAACTAAATGCTAAGAGTTCTTAACCTGGCCCTACTAACCTAACAATTCCTGCCCTGACCGACAAAATCCCTTTACTATCTTCTCATTGAGACACAGAGATAGTGTTTACGTACTTATAGGCTATTTGTTGTTTAACGTGATTGCAGAGTATTTCCACAACTAACAGTTGGGCTGAAAAGTTCGTAGGCTGACTCATAGATGGCGTTACTAGAATTAAATCCATGTGATTTTTACTTAGTACTAACCTTCAAAAGATACGTGTATAAATTTCACAGCTGCCGGATAATTAGTTCGTGAGATATAGCATTGTGAGTGAAGCAGCTTTTGTTATTGTGAAAAAATGGATAAAAAAGAATTTCGTGTGTTAATAAAGCATTGCTTTTTGGCGAAAAAAATACTGTTGAAGCCAAGGCTTGGCTTGATAAACATTATTCGGACTCTGCACCAGGAAAATCAACCGTTGAGAAGTGGTTTGCTAAATTTAAACGAGGCGAAATGAGCATCGAAGACGATGCACGCAGTGGACGCCCCAAAGAGGCTGTTACCGACGAAAACATAAAAAAAGTCCACAAAATAATTTTAAATGATTGTAAAGTGAAGTTGAACGAGATAGCTGAGACTTTAAAAATATCAAAGGAACGTGTTGGACATATTGTGCATGAATATTTGAACATGCAAAAGCTGTGTGCAAAATGGGTGCCGCGCGTGCTCACAATCGATCAAAAGCAACAACGTTTTGATGATTCGGAGCAATGTTTAGCGATATTCAACCTTAATAAACACGAATTTTTCCGTCGATATATTACAATGGATGAAACATGGCTCCATAACTACACTCCAGAGTCCAATCGACAGTCAGCCGAGTGGACTGCACGTGATGAACCGAATCCAAAGCGTGGAAAGACGCAACAGTCGGCTGGCAAGGTTATGGCATCAGTATTCTGGGATGCGCATGGTATTATATTCATCGATTACCTCAAAAAGGGCCAGACCATCAACAGCGATTATTACATATCGTTGTTGGAGCGTTTAAAGGATGAAATCACGAAAAAACGGCCCCATTTGAAGAAGAAAAAAGTGCTGTTTCATCAAGACAATGAACCGTGTCACAAATCAATGAAAACGATGGCAAAATTATATGAATTAGACTACTACGAATTGCTTCCCCATCCACCATATTCTCCAGATCTGGCCCCCAGTGACTTTTTCCTGTTTGCAGACCTTAAAAGAATGCTCGCTGGAAAGAAATTTAGCACTCATGAAGAGGTAATCGCCGAAACTGAGGCCTATTTTGAGGCTAAAGAGAAATCGTACTATAAAAATGGCATCGAAAAATTGTATGACCGCTATAATCGTTGTATCACCCTCAAAGGCAACTATATTGAATAATAAAATCGAATTTTGTCAAAAAAATATTTTTTACTATGTTAGCCTACGAACTTTTCAGCCCAACTGTTACGTATTGTTTCGAGAAGATACACAGAGAAAAACGTTTGGAGGGAATAAGCAAAAAGTAGTTTGTTGTAACCAAAAAATTGTTTAAATAGGCGAAAAACAAATGATTATTCACCAGAATACATTTTTAGTAATTGTGTACATTTTCCTATGTACCAAAAAAAATGTAGTCCAAATTACCAAATTTAGTAGAGGCTACTATTTTGTTGTTATTTACGATTACCAGAAAGCGTAACCAAACTTCTTTGTAAAATCGAGCAAATCAGTGTATCCGATATACGATATTAAAGCCGCATATAGAGTCGTAAATAGGATGTTTGTAGTCATATTGTGGATGACACGTGTGTATGTGTACACACAGTCGTATACATACATACGTGTGCGTGTGTATACATGTATGTTTGAATATTTGGAATGGACCGATATGAAATGTTTGCCGATACCTACAAAGTACCCACATACTATATTCTACCGAATCAATATAAAATTGCAACTGCTCGATTTCTTCAGTAACGTCATTAAAGTACAGGAAACTGCAATCAGTTTTGCCTTTAAAATAAGAACTGCGTGTTTAGATTTATTTTACAAAACCATGACAAATTCATGAAAATAAGAACGCAATGACATAATTTTTCAATTAATTACAGGAAAAATTACCGGTAATTTCATTTCATTCATTGAATTACTGAATAATTTCGTCGCCATTTCCAAAATTAATTGAAAATAACGTGAAATATTTAAAATCAGAATACAGTGCAACTAGTAAAATGTGGCGTAACGACTGGAACTAATTACAAGGTGCGGAATATAATGACATTGTCTCGCATTGATTGTGTGTTAGAATCCGAACTGGTTGATAAAGCCGTGAGATCAGCCTTGCAGGTTTTTCTTCCCTCGAATTCTCCCTTCCTCTCATCTCCCGCGAACTTCCTCTTCGTATCGACTCCCATGCAGAAAGGGTTGCCTTCCCGCAGGATATTTGATTACGTGAAGTTTCCTCGCATTTCCTCCCGTCAGGAGAGCAGGGAGACGGGAGGAGAAGACAAGCATCCCATGGAGAAGAAAAAGAGAAGATGCTGCGCCCAAAACAAACTAAGATAAAGGAGGAAGACAGACACGCAGAGGGAGAGTCGTATTTACACAAGAACAATTAGAAGGAAAAGATAAATCCTGAGGGTCTGAGTGAACCTGGAAACATTGTGTTAAGTTCCAAGTTAGGATTCCTTCTCCCCTTTTTACCCCTAGGTCGTATACTACCCGCAGAGCCTCCGCGATTGCTATATTTCAGTCGCTGGTGGTCTGAAGATAAATCTCTGCTCTGGGGGATGGAGGCTCGGAAGTTTTTGGAACTGATGCTTAGATGCAACTTTGGTAACGATGAAACGTCTTTGCTATATACGAGGGGCATTCGAGAAGTTTCTTTCTCGCTTCTTTTTTCTCCCAATGTGGGCTTTGTTTCTATGTGGCCAAATGAGCATCGTGCTGAAGTATTTTAACTTCGTTGTGAAGTGAATAGAACGTCCTCGTGTCATGAAAGCCAGATTCTAGGTTTGGATCATGGTATTTCTTTGTGTTAGTACTCTCGTCCATTTAACGTTCTTCCTTTTCCCTATTTTTTTCTTGGCGCTCTTTCTTGCTTCTTTCCTTCCTGCTTTTTTTTATTTCTGTTGCTGTACACTTTCATACTTCTTGGGTTAATCGCGATATCGAGGATGAATGACGATCTGATTAAATCGATGATGAGACAAACAGTGATACATCCATGCCTTATTAAGAATTCGAACCTGATACCTCTGGCTTCGTAGTGCGTTGCGTTGGCCACTCAGTGGGAACATTTTAAATTATAAGCATTGTTTTTGCGCTCTTGTTTTAAGTTCATTTTCTTGTGTGCTTATTTCAAAAATCTATATTATGTTGTTTATTATTTCAGTGTATTAGCATTACACCTATATCGGCTTCAGAAATGATTCTTTGAACTGAATTGAATTGTTGTTTTAAGTCCACTTTATGCACAGAAAGGCTAATTGGGACTGGACCTACAGTTTAAAGAGGAATCCGAACCACAGTGAAAGTGCCTCCACCGGGTATCGAACCCGGGACCCTTTGATTACAAGGTGACGACTTTACCACTACGCCATCGGAGATTCCCCAGAAATGATTCTTCATATGCTGTGATTTTGATCACAGTATCTAGTTATTTTGTCCTTACTCCAGTTTCCAATTTTACTTTCGTGACTATTGGAGTAAACAAGATTATTTTCACTCATATTCCGATGAACAGTGTTATTGAAGTATTATTCACAATTATTTGGAAGTGCCTTATGTGGTTAATTTAGCGTGATTTGAAGCTAAGGTATTCTTTGGTTGGAATCCAGACAAGATTTGGAAACCTAGATGTATTAGTTACACCTAAGAAAAGAATAAACTGAGATTATATCTTTCGTGCTTGATTCTTAACTCGTTTTATTGTGTACATTACAAGGCGACAATATGTTACAAGTACCGATGAAGCAGCTGCTCTTTGAGATATCACCAAGAATTAGGTCACGCATCTCAATTTACGGGAGGCCACTCACGAGTTGCGCAAGTGCATACAGGTGAAGCAATTAAAGATAGCAAAATATCATACGTTAGCGAGAATGACGTGGCGAAGATGGCAACAATGCTTCACTAGATTGATCTGATCAGCCATGCTGAAATTGATTGATTGAATTGTTGTTTTAAGCCCACTTTATGTACAGTAAGGCTAATCGGGACTGGACCTGCAGTTTAACGTGGGATCCGAACCACTATGTGCCTCCACCGGGTATCGAAACCGGGACCCCCTTGATTACAAGGCGACGACGTTACCACTACGACATCAGGGAGGCCCATGCTGAAATGTAGGTCAAATAACTTTAAATCTACATTAGTGAAAATTAACACAAATTTTCTAAGTTGTGCACTATTCTTCCACAGCTTCACGTCGCCAGTAACTTCTGTCGCATGAAGCGTTCCCAGTGTGACAGTCAGAGATGTTATGAAAAAGTTAAATAATAAAATAAAAATATATTTGAAATGGAAACCGCAGTGATATTGTGCTCCGTGCGAGCGAAACGCCATTAGAATTGCCTTAAATCCAGAAAACGCAACCGGTCTATTTGCTTGCCTGGCGTGGAAGATGTAATATTTCATCGACTTCGTTCCGTGCACGGACGGACTGCTTCCAGAAGAACCATGTGCCAGGCCTCTGCCCGCCTGCACAAATAGCGCCTGGAACTCTGCAACCACCTGATGCATTTCAATCTCTGAACCTTTCGAGTTCAAGCGCTTGCGCAGATACTAAGCTCAGTGCTCCAATTGGAAGAGCAATGCTGCCACCTCTGCAGAATTCGTTTGAAGCGCGGAAAGGACTAAGTTATGGTCGTTGAACAACCTGGACATGCAATAGCATATGCACTGACCCACTCGCCGCCTGTTGCGAAAAAATATATCAGTCCGCGAGTAGTCAGCCTTGTTGAGATTTTATTTTTGTCACTCTTGGCTAATCGCGACGATGAGGATGATTCATATTACCATGGATACTCTGGACTGTGGGTCTTGTGTTGTGTTGCTCACATGTGTTCGTGATTGTCATCTTGTCACCATTCATCCCCATCGTTGCGATTAGCCAAAGTGGCAGAAAAACGACATAAAATAATCTAATTTGTTAAAAAAAATACCTACGAATAATCCATATATAACCTAACACCGTATTTTGTCGACAGTTCGTGAAGAACGGAAACAAATTGATTTCTTCCAAGTAGCATTTTAGTGACAAAAAAATCATGAGTTAGCAACACTGATCTGGGACGCAGGTGGCTCAGTAGCGAATGTCGAACACAGGACCGTTGGATTTATGCCTTGCCGAACAGTATTTCCCAGGAAGGTCTTGTGCGAGAGACATTGCATTAAAACGCATCCAACTTTATGTTAACTGTTCACGTACCTTCAAAGAAAGCGACATCGTGCTCTCATCAATATTTCAAGAACAGGGCTCTCACAAATTCATTAAAAGCATAATAGCTCGTAAATTTTGGACGATATGGCACCCAAACTTGTTCTTTTATTAATCGTGCTGGTAAATTTTCCAGTCGGAGTGGATTTCTATTGAATCGTCTCTTAAATATTTTATTTTAGAAGGAAAATGTGTTTTCGCTTTAATTTACGGTGAAACAACAATATTGATTTATTTATAAGATTCGAAAACTGGAAGATGTGCCACTAAAATGTTCAATTTACAAGTTATTTTATACAATATTTATGTAATCACAATAAATATTTTTAGTATAATCAAATTTTCTACGAGGATTCTCTGTTGTGTTCGTCTGTTTCAATTAATAATCGCCCATCATTTTTACGATTAGCCTAAAGGGGTAATAAAACAAGGTAAGGTAAAGTTTCCCATGAATATAGCACCGTGCCATGAAGGCATATTTAGGGGATGTGGAGGTAGGGCCCCACACATTCTCGATGTCGGCCATTTTGGAGAAGACTATGTGTTCAGCACCACGCTCCGGGTGCCCAGGGTTGCCCCCAGGTACTCATTGATTTGAGGCTGGGTGAGTTCCGGAGCCGCTCTATGTGGGGACAAGGCCGGAAAAATTCAGACCTTAGATCACCCACCCCGGGTCTCCCGCGTGGCAATCAGACGCCCTACCTACTAAACCACCGCGGCTCTTGTAATAAAACAATATAAAATATAATAAGTATAAAAAATGTAACAAAATTAGGTAAGTTGTAGAATTCATAAAAATATTCGTAAGCTCGGAGAAGTCAAGGGATTATTTTTTTTTCCATATCATGAATATCGTTTTTATACTTAGGTACAGATTTGTAGGCACATTTTTTTTTTATACAAAAGACGTTCGTTCATGTGGAACCTCAAACTAAAACCAGCTCTTTCAAATTTCTCCATAAATATACTGTGGGGTTGAAGTAAGTTGGATTGAATCTTAAATGCCTAGAAAAGTCGTGTAATTTGTTTTCACACAACGAGTGCATAATCCATAGACATTTACAATCCGTTGTTTCCAATTATTTTCCACTAGTGCAATAACATCAAGGTAATATGAAAGTAAAGGGTATACATGGACGTCCCGAGAAAGTTTGGTACGGAGGGTCAATTCCTTGACATAATATTGAATTGTGCATATAATAATAATCGAATAATAAAAATAATAATAAACTATTAGGTACTACTTTATTGCTGATGTATTATTATTATTTTCTGGGAGAGACTTGTACTCGATTCACTAGTTGAGTGAATATCCAGCACAACTATTTTACTTTAGTTTTTAATTTCATACCGTTAATATACTTAAATTAGAGTTATTCTATACATCTTTCTCAAGAAAAATATTTGTAATTTAGAGGAAATCCTAGTCGTGACATTAACGTCGTGTGCCTCTCACCATTTATTCTTTGGATTAAGTAATATAATAAGAAAACATATAGTTCTGGCTTGGTTTTTGCATTTACACTATTTTCCTCCCTTTGGTTGTCAATTGGAATATCAATTAATCGACCACGATTTCTGTTATCAACTACAAACATAATAAACTTTGTGTTTCTTTTTCTAATTTGAAAACAAAGATAGCACTTGCAAGGCGAGGGGTCAACTCATCGGTTCAATCCTCCCTTATCCCGAGAGCCATGCGAGTTTGCATATTGTAGTACTTGAAAGCATAGGCGTAGCAGCATATCGCAGAGCGCTGGGCGAGATTAGAATGCGAGGCTCCAATCAATTCTCTAAATTTGAAATCTCAATGTGGATAGATTCAAAATTTTCAGGCATACGTCAGCAAAGGTATTGTGCAATTTAAATACCGGATTTCTTCGAATTCCAGGCTCACCTTTTTCTCGGGTTTTTGATCTTCAAATTTAGGTGCGCCTTGGATTCGATGGCGCATTAATCCGAGTACATATGCATTGGAGCGAATTTACAATATAGAGAAAGTCTCCAATTTTTTTAATTTTTGGTTTACTAACTAATTTTGGCCTCCTAATCAGGAATGTGTTATTAAGAATCGGCGGCGAAGTCGGAAATTTGAAAAAAAAAATATTTTTTTTCCAATTTTTATGAATGTTTATATCTGTAGTTTTACGAACGAAATTTTATAACTTTTACAAACGAAATGTTATAACTATGCTTGCCTAACCTAACTTAACCTAACCTAACCTTCCGTGAATGGTTTTTGGGCAAATAATCACTTTGAATACGGAATTCGTGGTTTTGTAGCACGTAAATGACGAACAATGTTTCAAAAAACACGCCATTTATCCTAAAATCAACGGTGGAGTATTTGCGTATTTTTACAAACGAAATATTATAACTATGCTTACCTAACATAACTAAAGCTAACCTAACATTACCTGAAATGGTTATCCGTGAATGATTTGTGAACCAATGATCACTTTCAATAAGAAATTTATAGTTTTGTAGCACGTAACTGACCAACAACGTTTCATCAATACAGGAGACGCCATACTTTCCTGAAATCAACGTTAAAGCACTGTTGCCAAACTTACCTGTAGTTGTCCGTATATGCTAAATTGAACGAAAGGAGTGCTAATGGAACCTAACCTAACCTAGTAGGCATACCTCGTCCCCGTGATGGTTCGTGGGGCTATGTCACGTTAATAATTTTCTCTCCCGCCTAAATTATCACTTTCAACGACCAATGCTCTGAACAGTGTGGCAACGCTGTAGACGGCGCAAGGAATTTCGAACGTCATTTGTTCTGACATGGAAGATGGTGCCCGTGTTTCTTTATGGATAATTATCGATGTAATTAACAACGTTATTTTACAACTTCTACAAATAAATATACAATTTTAACACGCGACCCCCGTCTCGTAACTCGAGATACGTCTCTAGGAGTGCATAAGAAGTAAGTATAAGAAGTATGAAGCGAATTAGAGACTTTCTTTATATTGTACATTCTAGCCAAAAATACATATTTGGAGTTTGCTTATGGAAATTTCCAACTATTGCTAGCCGAATTCTAAAATCTGCGGCGATATGGTAGAGTTGGCCATATACAGGGCGAGGCAGTCAAACGGGAAGATTTTTTAAAAATCACAAAAAATAGAGAGAGCAAATATTATTTATTTTTTGAACATGAATGTACTGTACATGGGTGGAAATTACTAGTGTACCTGAAAAATGTTCATTTTTTTATATGGTATCAGAAAGATGACGTTCTTGGTTTTGCACACATTGTCTTAGTCTCGGATTTACTCTGAAATTAATCCACACACTCTCCATGAAACACCTCTCCATTCAGAAAAAGTAACAGTGTGGTGTGCATTATCATCTTGTGGAATCATCGGCCCCTACTTTTTTGAAAATGAACACGGTAACACGGTGACGGTAAATGCTGGACGTTATGCTGACATGTTTGTAACCTTTTTCCTGCCTGCCCTCCATGACTATGACCCAGATCAAGAAACACTCTTCCAGCAAGAGGTGCAACTAGCCATACTACCAGTGTGTCTATGGATGTGCTTAGACTCGTATTTCCTGGTCGTCTCATCAGCAGATTCGGCGATATTCCGTGACCCGCCCGTTCACCCGACTTGGTGGCTCCTGACTTGTTTTCTTTGGGGTTACCTCAAATCCAAAGTGTTGAAGGACAACCCTCCCAAGAACCAGGGATGATTTGAAGGAGCGAATTCGCCAAGAGATCCACAACATTCTGTTGGAGATGCTACGCAACGTCAGGGGCGGATTTACTCTGAGACTCCGACAATGTGTGCAAAACCAAGGACGCCATCTTACTGACACCATATTCAAAAAATGAACATTTTTCAGGTACACTAGTAATTTCCACTCGTGTACAGTACATTCATGTTCAAAAAATAAATAATATTTGCTCTCACTATTTTTTTAAATCTTCCCGTTTGACAGCCTCACCCTGTATAAGAATGTATTGCATAGTTTTCCATGTTGTTACCAGTTGAGCCTTCTTTAGGAATGCCACTCTGTCGGAAGAATGAATTACTTTTAATCCAATCCAATTAATAAATTAAATGTTTTAAAACCATATTTAAAAATGTGTAGCTTTATCTCAGTTGGATTCATGGTTTCTTAGACCATATTTAGAAAAAAAAAAGGAAGGAAGTAAACGAAAATATGGCTCCTGAGAAAAAGGAGCTGGCGCCTGAATTAATTTTAGTTTTTTCTAACCCTGTGTATAAATACGAGGTATTTATATGGTATATCATGGTAGTAGTGTAAATGGAATGAAGTATTTGCAAATATCAATAATCAAGTTCTCTCTTAACGAGATTTTGTATCCTTTAAATTTGTTTATTGTTGTTTTTGTTTCCTTTAAATTTGTTTATTGTTGTTTTTGTTTCCTTTAAATTTGTTGAATTTTGTTACAACAATCAACATTTCGCAACAATGTTTCTTTTTAACAGTGAATCACGAAAGGGAAACAAAGAAAGCGGGTTTGTTCTTATGCTTTTTGCAGTAAATAGGTGGCCAGTGAGTCAGCTTTTGTAAAGTGCATATTAAACGTTCATTAAAAATAGAGAGACAGAAGCATCACTCATATGATGCAGAATTTAAGCATAAAGTAATTTTTGTGCGCTGAGGAATTTGGAAACCGTGAATCTGATCGACGATTAGCCGGAAGTCCATTTACCATTCGTCGTTGGAAAGGTGTAATCTGTTACACAAGTCCTCGAGAGAGTTTATCGCATAACCTGGACTATTTTTCCAACTCTGTTCTTGAATTACCTTCTATTACAATTATTACGTCATCTGGATAGTCTATTGTGTTTTTTGATCTCTGAAATATTTCCTGATTTTTCAAGAGCTGGCTCCAAGTTTAGATTCCACATTCGGGACATTATGGATTTGTGTTGTTGATTTTCAGGCCTTGAAGTTAGACATCTGATATGCTTTTCTGTCGGCACAATAGCTCTCTAAAATTCTATCGATGGTTTCCTGGCAAACTGTCTCTTAAGGTCCTGAAAAGATGTGACCAACTAGCTTGGTACAGGTAGATGTCAGTTAAAAGCCTCACAACTGCGTCAAAGTCTCTACCATCTGTGAGGGCCTCTTTTTTCAGTCGGAAGAGGGGCACAAGACCATTTGTACCGTACAGCCTTGCGCCGGAGAACCAACTGCAATCGACTTGATACTTATATCGATGTAAAAATATACACCCGATATACATGTCGATTGCATCTGTGTACGGTATAACAAGAACTCGCATTCATGTACACAGCGATCCTTTTGAGTCTGCAAATATACATAAATCTGAGGTAATAAAAATTGCATAAAGCACTTGAAATACCTATCACTCAACCTAACCTACAAGCTTCGAAGACCCAAATGGAAGAACCGTCAGTGGTCTTACATTACATCCTATTGTCTGCATACCTACATACTGGCTGTCAATACTTACTTCATTACTGTAATTGTACCGTGGTAAGCTGGACAAGTTTACCCAAGCATAACAACAGTGGATGCTGACCAAACGTAGGGCCTTCCCGACCCAGCAATATTCCAGAGCTGACGAACTCGTACAGCTCGGAAAAACCTCATGTACTATCAGACCTAGTATAGCAGCATCGCAGAGGGAGGTCCGTTGTCCTAGGTGGAACTTCCACGAGGTCTCCTACCAAACGGTAGGGAAAAACCTTATCGGGAGAGGTCCTACTTGCCATCCAAAATAACAGGAATCCATGAGATATGGGGTGGAAACGTAACGTGCAAAGTGCTCAATTTTTAATTAAACTGCCTTGGTCAGCAACTGTAGTGTATTTAATATGGAAACAAGGCTTAATCATGTTACCGCGAGACTCCAAGTTACTTCAGGCAAATTCTATGTGTTATCTTTCATACACTATACAATAATCTACTGTCAACAATGAAAATAGCAGATAAAGAGATTAACTAGCATTCATCCTGTAATCTAATGTAGCAAGGTAGACAGCAACGGTGATGGGACTCTATGAGTTTACTAGGCACCATCTCTGGTTGGTTACAGGGTTTGTCTATTTTACAGACAAACGCCTTTGAACATATATAGCATTAATAAGGGGCCCGGGTTCGAATGTCGGCCTGTGAATGGATGTTCTTTGTGAATGTCCTGTCACCTTCATCTTCGTGAGTAGCCAAAAGTGGAGGAAAAAAAAAGGTAAAGTGTTCCCCTGTGCATAGCACCACGCCATGAAGGCGTATAGGGGGTGTGGGGGTAACGCCCCACACTTTCTTGATCCGGTCGTGAGTGTGGGTGATGTGATCAGCATCACGCCCCTGACCGCCTTTACCCCCCAGGGTTTCCCCCAGGTACCCATGTTATTCGACGCTGGGTGGGCGCCGGGGCCGCTTTCACCGTTAGAAAAGTTCCCGGATTTGAACCGGCCGGGGATCGAACCCGGGACCTTGAGCATGGTAGTCAGACGCGTTACCGACTGAGCCAAAAGTGGAGGAAAAGCGAAGTAAAATAAGCCAAATCAATGTAGCATTAATAATATAAACACTACGGTTCGATCTTAACACCGACTGCCCGGGTTCGAATCTCAATTTGGGCATTTGTTAGTATCCTTTCATTAGTTTAATCACTCATCCGCACCGTCGCTATTAGCCAGAAATTGCAGAAAAGCGACTGAAAATAATAAAATTTAAAAACTTACGTACTATCCTCCAGCTGCCAGCATCTCTCCACTTTTGAATGGAAATCCTGTATTAAGAACTTTTACCTTAAGTAAAAGTAGAATAGAAATCTTATACGCGTCGGGCCGTCAGTTTTTGAATGTAGTTCCATAGCTACTGTAACGAGCTTCATCAATGAACAATGACTGTTGAATGTTAAACATTGTTGTGCCTCAAATACATAAAATTCTTAGATCATGCTTTTATTGACACAGCAATCTTTAGCAACGGTGTTAACTTCCGAATGTGTACCTGCAATTTACAAGGATATTTGTGGGATTTTCAGAGATGGACCGAGAAATGGAGGATCAAGATCAATCCTAACAAGAATGTGTGTGTATTATTCACAAAGAAAAGAAAACCTGGACCACTGAACGTCAGACTGGTAAGACACAATATTTCCAGGAAAGCAAGGCTAGGTAGGTACCTTGTGATCCTCTTGGACGAGGGTTTAACATTCAGGAAACATCTAAGGCGCAGATAAATATGATTCCAATATGCAGATTCGAGAAATGCTTGATCAAAAACTCGGTAGCTCAGTCGTTGAGCGTCTGACTACCATGCGAGAGGCCCGGGTTCGATCCCCGGCGGGACTGTTCAAGCGGCTCCGACGCCCACGCAGCGTCGTATAAAATGGGCACCTGGAGGAAACTCTGGGGGATAAAGGCGGCCAAGGGGGAATGGTGCTAATCACATCATCCCCACCTTCGGCCATGATCAAGGAAGTGTGGGGGGCCCTAACTCCACAACACCTATACACCTTCATGGCGTGGTGCAAAGCACAGGGGAACACTTAAATGTAACATCACATAAAGTCATCCAGCATCTTCTTCGGTCAATGTATCGATGGGTAACTGACAATCAATAATCAATATATCATGTTAAATATTCTACATACTATCAATTAATTATCTCCATCTAAATATAGAATAAGTAGATTGGGCCAACCAGGGGTGCCCATCCCCCCAAGGCCAAGGACGCATCCCCCCAAAATCGTTCATCAAAATCACCCTCCCACAAAATAATTGTTCATCATACCCCCCACACACACATATAGTTTGAATAAACATTCAGTAATTGATTTTTGTTTCGATAATTTGATTTCATTTTTTTAAAAAATAAATTTTCGAAGTACGTAAGTTTTAGACAACGAAAGCTGACAGTATGTTACAATTATCCAGTCAGTCGTAGCAGAGGAACACATACAAGCGAAACAAATCGTGCCTGAAATCATCCAACACTAAAACTAGGTCCACATGTCGGAAGTTCCGAGCATACTCGGAACTACCACAAAAAAACACCGTACAGTTTACCACTCGCCGAGATGCCAAAAATTGAAAGGCGCAGGAAATTCGAATCCTTTCATTGCAGTTCAAATTATAAGAGTAAAAAGAGCTCACTTTCATGTTTGCTAACATAAAATGTGCAAAACTGCTCAGGCTCATTGCCATTGTTAGTGTACTAAATCAACCTTATTCTTAAGAGTTTGTCTGCTTGATTAACCTTGTATTAATGCGAAAAGCACGGGCGCCTCCCCCTCCTCGTCTTCCGAGCCGATCCTAAAGGCATAAGATGTGGTCTTTCCCATCTCCGCGATCACCAACAGGTACGTAGAAAAACTGTACATATTAACCATAACTAAAAATCAATAAGTCAACCAAACGAAACGATCCCTCCATTTTTGTGTGAAGATATATAGAATTGGTAGCTAAACTATAAAATTTGTCCCCCCAAAAAATTCCCATGACGCAGGCGCGTCATTACTTCCCCTTGCGGGCACCTCTGGGGTCAACACCTGTGTATATCTGACTCATCACGCAATGCGTACATTAGACATTCTCTTACATACGTGTCGCTTAATAACCTGGCCATGTATCGTGTGGAAATTCTCTAGTACTCGTAACATGAAAGGAAGGACTCATCAATTTCTACGCAGCAAGCATAAGGATAAAAGACCAAAATTCATAACTCGAAATCAGGGCATCAAAGATGCTGAAACCTCAAACCCCCCCCCCCCCCCCAATGATAGTCTTGGTATTGGCTTAAGGAACACATGATTGATTGGGCTGTTGTTTTAAGTCCACTTTATGCACAGTAAGGCTAACCGGGACTGGACCTACAGTTTAAAGTGGGATCCGAACCACTATGTGCCCCACTGGATATCGAAACCGGGACTCCTTCACTACAAGGCGACGAATCTAAAACTGCGCCATCGTGGAGCCTCTGGTTTAAGGAACACATCAAAAAGTTAGCACATAAGGGAAACACGCGTTTTTGACAGCTGTACCCATTGTTTAAGAATGCTACAAATCACATTTAAAAAAATAATCCCCATGAGCGCGAGGCCCACTTCGTCCACACTTTGCTACGCCTCTGCTTGAAAGTAGTGTATAGTTCCCTCGCAGAAAGGTGAACTACTTCTACAGTACCTTCTTTCCTTTTGGGAGGATAGGATTTTCACTCTTTATAAGGCCCACGTGCTGAATAACCCGATACGTTTGCGAATTTTATTGTTATTGCTGTTCCGAGGTGTCTGGAGAGTTGTTTGGAAGGAAACTGGATAGTTGTTATGTTGTCGCTTCTACCACAACGTTTGCCGGCCATCCGCATATTGGTTTCGGGTTTTAGTTACCGTTTGCTTGGCTTAACTGCTGTGCTGACAGGTATTGTATACCGTGAAGCAACTCCGACCTCAACCTTGAACCAAAAATACTTTCCACTAGGCTAGAGCTGTTATGTAGAAGTTGAGTTGATGCTCAGTTTGCAGAGGAAAAGAAACACTCAAACTGATATAGCGTGACGATATAAAGTGCGTACCACGCTCCTGTGGCAGCTCTGGGAACTATACTCATTTGAACACAAGCTGCTAGCGACAGCTTGAAGATGCTAACACAAGTCACAATATTATAGAAATTACTGAATTTTTCGAAAATTTATATTTTCAATGTTTGCCTGACAAAGATATCTGCAGCACTCAACAAAAACTGGAGAAATAACACAAATACCATATTTTATGTAAAAGTAGTGTGCGAGTTAACGGGGGGGATGCCTGGGATTCCCCCCGCAAGAAATTTTATCACCGCCAGGGATATCCCCCTCAAAGAAAATGAAATTGAAAGCATATCGTATACCATTTCTCAACTTTGTTACAAACATAATATGAAAAATCTGCCGTGGCCATTAATGGTCCAGTCATAAAAGATTTCACTGTCGAAAGGTATGCAGCCTTGTCGATTAGAGAAAGACAGCAGCAGGCTGTTTTCCACTTGAGTTTTCATGGCATAGTGCTGATATTTTACATGTATTAACGTGTTCACAAGATACCTGAGGTTCAGTGGCTGTGATTAGGGGGGCGTGTTGGGGGGGAGCAGTAGCCCCCTCCCACACACACACACTCTTTTTGCCACTTTTGTTCCCGCACTATGTATCAAGGGAAACTAAATTGTCCTGCCCCCGCAGTTTTGGCACCTTGCTCCCCCTCTAAGATTTGGAACCCATTCGTCGCCACTGTGTAGGTTTGTTAGATGGACATTAAGTTTCAAATTGACAATAAAAATTTGGTCAAGTTTTCGGTCTTAATAGTTCGATAGGTCTTTTTGTGTATTAGTTTGGGTTTTCTTCGAATGTAAATATGCTATTTCTAAATTACGTGTAAATGTTATCGTAAGATTTAATGGTCTAGGTTAGAACCAGGGTTGTTAAAGGACCAGGAATTTTAAACAAATTCGATTCCGGTCCAGGAGAGAAAATCAGCAAGCGTAAATGGTTCTGGACCGTAAAGAACCTTTTTATATGTTAAGTATTTCAATTCGATCCAGGAACCTTGCTTCAAGATGAATTTAAATTCGGTCCAGGAACCTTTTTCAATGAAACAATACGCAACTTGAACCGAATTTAAGTTGTGCTAGAAAAAATTTTCCAGTCCTGCAGGGGAACCCAATAGAACCTATTAGAATTTATGGACCTTTTAACAACCCTGGTTAGAACCAGTGTTCAAAGGTACTTAGAACCGTAGGCAAACGCTGGTAACATACACAAACTTGCATACCAAATCAACCTACCTCCCAAAATGTAATCACAAACATCCCCCCCGTCCCAAAGCAAAAATATGTACATGAAATTCATGAAAGTATAATTCACTAGCATTTATCATTTTATGAATGTCTACATTAAAAAAAAATGTATTTAGATAAAATTCCAGGCTCTAGTTGTCATTATTCTAGCCCTGCATTTAATAGTGACGTGCGCAAACGAAGGATATCGTCCTGAGCATTTTTTTCTCCTCTAAATGGCTGTAATGCTCATGCTCTGTTTGCGAGATGTGTAGAGCTGCTTCCCACTTCAGCGGGAAGTCCCAGCTATGGGAGGAGGAGGAGGGGGGGTCGTGTGGCAATGATGGGGTATTATGCAGTCGGCGGGTTCAAGGCAGCAAGCTTTAGCGACGGTGGCCTAGATGTGCGGCACATGACCCAGGCACAATTAGCTCCTCGCTTTTGTGGTCTAATGGGGTAATGTTCATTAATTCTTAAGGGCAAAAGATACATTTAGCCATCAAGATATTCAATGTGGCGGTTGTTCCTGATGGTTGAAGATGGATGAAATGTTTGAACGTGGGCTCCGAATCGTAGGTCATGTTTGTTAACATCCTCTCTTTTTCCTCTGTTTTTCTATCACATTTTCTTCCTTATTTCTTCGTCTATTTCCCTGTGCATTTCTGTTCTTTACCTTCCTTTCCTTCTATATATGTTTCTCGACCTCTACTTTGTCTTTCTGTACTTCTTCCTCTGTTCTCGATCTGTATTTTTCTCTCTCCCTCAGTTTCTCTGTCCCTTTTCTTTGTTTCTTTCTCTCTCTTCGCTTCTTCTACTGCTAGATCTCTGTTTTGTTCTCTCTTTGTGTCTACCTCAGTTTCTCGATCTGTTTTTCTTTCGTTCTCAGTGGCGTCTCGTCCCTTGGGGCTTCCGGGGCTTAGCCCCTAAAGAAAAACGGACGAGAGAACAATCTTTAAACAGAGGCATCTTCCCAGATTTATTATCCCTTCATAGAAGAGGTAACTTCGTGTTCTTTATTGTAGTGAAGAGTTGAAAAACATAAACTCTATCAGTAGATTGCATTCATTTTTTATTTAAAATTATTTAGAGGGTACCTTTTCAAAAACAGTAAAAATGACAAACATAGTTTTAATAACTCCAGTGGCAACAGCTGAATCTGAACGATGTTTCAGCACATTGAAGCGTATTAAAACCTGCTTAAGAAATGCAACGGGACAAGACAGACCAAATGCCTTGGCACTTGCTTACAATAGAGATAGAATACATTTCAAACATAGAGGGCTTCATCGAAAAAGTAATAACAAAATTTGCTGAGCAGAAGAACAGGAGTCAACGTTCGTAGAAAGGTATGTTTCACAACAATACCTATTTCTTTTGTAATCATGTGAATTGTCATTATATTTTAAATTCTTTTAAAAAATAAGTCCAGTTTTGTAGTTTAGAAGATAAATACCCGTTTTTTTGTAATTCATGTAATTTGTCATTACATTTTAAATTCTTTCAAAAAAGTAAGTCCAGTTTTGTAGTCTAGAAGAAAAAATACCTATTTTTGTAATTCATGTGAATTGTCATTATATTTTAAATTCTTTAAAAAATAAGCCCCGGCCAAATTTGAGGCCACGAGACGCCACTGCGTTCTAACTCTTTGTTTCTTCCTCATTTTCTCGATCTATTTTGTTTCTTTCTCTCTTCTTTTCTTCAGTTTCTCAATCTCTTTCCTTATTTATTTCTCTCCCTCTGTTTCTCGATCTCCTTATATTTCCCTCAGTTCCTCGATCTTTCTTCTTCGTTTCTTTCTTTCTCTTTGTATCTTCCACTATTTCTTGATCTCTGTTTTTGTTTCTTTCTCTCTCCTTGTTTCTTACTCGGTTTCTCGATTCTTTTCTTTCTTTCTTCATTTCTTTTTTACCCTTTTTTCTTTCTCAATTCTGTTTATTCTTTCGTTTCGTTCCCTTCCTTTCTATCAGTTTCTGTCATTCTCTCTCTCTGTATTCCTCTGTGTGCGTGTGAATCTTGCTCTGCTGTAAATTTAGAATATTTGGTGGGCGCGATACCAGGCTAAAATTACTTTACGGGCTACAGCCCGCTCGCCCACCCGGTGGCGACGCCCTTCGAGTTCGTCCGTCCATGTTAACAATATATATAGTCAGAAGAAGTGTATCATTGCTGTCGTACTATTGAAAACCTGAACATGATTTCTTATCTGAAAGGCAACGCTGTATGCAGTAGCCCTAATTGTTTTCCCATTTCTATTGGCGGCTGACCTTGGGAGCTATTTATATCTACCAATCATGTTCCGGAGAGAGAGAGAGAGAGTTCGCTGTTGCCAAATGGACATCGGCTTCCCTGTATCAACGTTGCCAAGCGTAATCCTGCCTTTGCTTGTTGCTGTGTGTGCGTCAAAGTTCTTCCAGTTCTCACTCGTAACAGGGTTCGTTAGCAAACCCCGCGTTTACAACCTCGCGAGGGAGGAAACCAAACTCTTACAATAGGTTTGGTAAAAAATTAGCGTACATTTTAATGATTCCATACTCCATGAGTATGTGAGAAATTGGTGCGCCGATGTATCTACCACATGCTAGGTTATTACAAATTGGTAGAGTTGGAATTACTTTCTTCTTCCATTTTTCGAACCCTTTCAGCTGCATGTAACACGAGAACAAAGAATGAATTCACAATCTCATTTACTGTCGTTAGACAAGGAGTGGAGGAACATTATGCAAAGAAAGAAAGGCGGAGAGAGAGAGAGAGAGATTTTTCTTCCTATTGACTTTCCAAAGAGCTTAAAAATAATGCAGTTGTTCAAGGACTCTGGTTGCCTAGCAACCATCGAAAACAATATGAGCAGAAATTTGTCCCGGACTAGAAAGGCTTTTGGCATGGGTAACAACTTCCCCGTAGCGTGATTGTGAACCTTATTATTTCTTGTTGTTGTTACTGTTGTTTCAATGCAATACAGTAGGTACGTCGAGAACAGTGCAGCAGCAACAATGAGTGTCGTAGCTCTCGCCAGGGGCGAACTTACGCTTCTATTTCGGGAGGGAGGGCTAGGTTTTTGCTTTGAAAAATAATGTCTCCTGACGAATGTGTTTTCTTTGCAGTTTCGCTTTAGGTCAACTATAATATAGGGGCAGTTGCACATTTCCGTAATTTGGCGTGTGTGGGTAGTGCCGTGTTTTTGAAACAATTCCATTCGAGGAAGAAATTTATTTCTCTGGGGATTTCCCCAAACGACGAAATCACAAGTAGAAGTATTAAGATGGTTCAGTTTCGAATACTGGTTGAGAGCGATGATGTCATTCATCATCGGATTCGAGCTGAACAGGGTTTACTGCATGAGATTTTTTGTTCATTTTTTTCCTATTCGACTTTTATTCTAGTGCATTTTTTAATATCTTCTTATTCCTAACCGACGTTAAATAATAACTTACTCACCGAAGCAGAAATGATGTGTTCACTTCTCGTTACGCTCCGTAGAGAGAACACAAAAAACCACATGGTATTGCAAATCTTAAAAGCTTTATTATCGTTGGAATGTGTTGCGTTTTTTGCGTTCGTTCGTCACACTTTTCGGAGAATGAACCTGTGATAAGTAACAAAAAGTTGTATTTCAATACTCAGAGACAATGACTGTTGTTATATTCTACATGTAATCACAAGGAAAGGAATGTTTCACAGAGTACAATTAACTTATCATGTCGTATTCGGGCCATTTGTTTGTATGCCAAAAAAAAATACTGCAAGTAGCATTTCGTGGCTGGTACACATGCGTCCGAAGTTGGTCGCCTAATATATGTTAACATGTCTGTAAATTCTGAACTCTCAACCAATTAATATTGTTTCAGTGGTAGAGCCTCCCGATGGCGCAGCGGTAGCGTCGATTCCACTTTAAACTGTAGTTCCAGTCCCGATTAGCCTTACTGTGCATAAAGTGGACTTAAAACACGAAATCAATCCAATCAATCGAAAATGTTTCAGTGGTCCCTATCTCTCTCTCTCTCTCTCTCTCTCTCTCTCTCTCTCTCTCTCTCTCTCTCTCTCTCTCTCTCTCTCTCTCTCTCTCTGTGCACATACTCTTTATGTTCCTATTTTCCTTTCAAACAATATATGTATATCTGTCTGTGTGTGTGTGTGTGTGTGTGTGTGTGTGTGTGTGTGTGTGTGTACGTCCGGCCGAGAGCCACACGCCCCTACAAAATATATAAATATTACATTCTAAAAGTAGGTATATATTTCACACACACAAACATTTATGTCAATTTTAGGGCTATAAGGACGTTGCAGGCACATGATAACTCCAAACTGAATGGGTGTTTTTTTTTTTGCGTGGCCAAACTATTATACTAGGGAACTAATGCCTCGTTTGTCCCCTCTGTGAAAAAATACTTTGCTTGTCACTCTGGAAAAAATCATGTGTAAGTCCATGGTTGTAACCCTATCAAGGTAATAAATAATAATAATACTGTAACACACTCACCATATTTTTGCAATTTTTAACACATAAGCTTTATTTATCAAATGTTGGTATTAATTTGCATTCGTCCTTTCGCAAAATTGACAGCCCCCTCCCCTCACTCAGATGGAATGTTCTGAACAAACTTCTCTTCCGAGAGGAGAGGGCACTTTTTAAAAACTTGTGTTATTCCATGTTCTTCGGTGTCATTGTCGTGCCCCCCCCCCTCCCCAAAAAAATCTTTGCGGTATGCATACGGTTCCACTATCCACAAAATGCATATGCAACCATGCTCACTCTGCATGTTTCTATGTACGAGTATGTTCAGTGTTTTTTTCTCTCGAGGTTTCCCTGTGTAGATACAGGACGCCGAATTGAATAACGTTATGAAATAAAGTTGTTTGTTTTAATGGTCTCTATACAATGTAAAAATCTGAGCGGTAACACTCTGTATATGTTGTTTGTACTTTAAATTTCGAGACCGAGACCGTCTCGTCTCGATATAATTCCTGTATGAATAGCAGAGCACTTTTCATTTAGGTGTCATTTTAACACCTTGCGTCACATTCTACTTTAGTGTCATTCAAGACGAGATCCTCTTGAAAAGACCTTAAGAGCATGAGGAACAAGTTTCCGCGAGGCTCTTCCCTCCGCGGCACTGTTGCCAACTTAGCTCTTTTCGATCTGGCTCTTTCGTACACTCGTTTGGCTGTGAACTGGGACGCCCACTATGATGACATCACTGGCTCCGGCCCACATAGACCAACTTTTGCCATGAGTATATATTTTGCCCGTGACGTGATATTGTTATATTGGCTGCGTCGCCCCACCCCCTCTTACATCTCCAGCTACTCTTTTGTAGCGCCGTGGCTGACGTAAAGATGACATAATATTGATATCCAAGAATCCTTTATTTTCGATTTCATACGACCATCGGTGGATTATTGAGATTGGTGATGCCGCCGCATCTAGACGGTGAAAACTAAGAATAAATTGTCATAACTTTAAAGTTAACTGTAATAGCAGCGCCCCACCCCTTTTACGCCTAAAATTACTCTAGAAGGCACTTTATCCAGCCTTCGTAAATGTATCTCCTTGAAAATCAGTTTTAACTCCATTTAAGGTTAAATTTAGCTCTTTTATGCGCATTAGGTTTGGCAGCACTGCCAGGATGACCGTAGGAGGCAAGGAGAAATGCATTGCGCTTATGGGAGCATTATTTTATTTGTTCTCTTGAGAATATCAAACTTACGATGGTATAGAAAATGATATCAACGGAAAGAGGACAGATTGAAGATGTAATTGACAGTCGGAAAAGTCGAAACTGACATTTGATTAGCCGTAACTTGAAGTTGATTTTCCATAAGGAATACATGGGATCCTGAAAATTCTTATTCATCATATTTTTCAAGTATCGTGTCTAGCTTAATAATCAACATTAAAAAAACGCTTCAACTTACAACATGGGAACAAATTCAAACTCTCTTATACGCCGGGTTTTTTTTTTAGTAGCAGTGTCCATTCGGACGATATTGAAATAAATGCACAACTGGTACGAAAGTGTAACTCTTCCCCTTAATCATGAAGGTCTATTCTAGTAACCATTCCGCTTGTCTAAATCGGGGCGATGATCGAAATCTGCACATAGGAAGTTGCGGTCTACCTCAGTGTTGCCACAACATAACAATACAATTTCCCCTTTTCAAGTGTAAAATTTATCATTTTACGTTCAGTTTTTTCCTTCATCTTAAATTTTTTTTATTTTTTATTATTATTACAAACGTACTACGTTTGATTGAAAGTAGCGCTTGAATAGAATATTTGTGGGATGTTATCTAAAGCGTTGGGGCTAGCTGGGCTTCTATGTTTAACACGGTAACAGTGAGTCAGCTGGGGGATACTTTGCGTAAATTTTTGCTAGCAGGGGCGATACCTCCCAATCTCCGCTCATTTAGAGCACTGTTAATGAATGTTATTGACAGCAAATTGTACTCTTTGCAAGAAAATGAACAGAATTCGAAAAAGTTTTTAATGCAACAGTTAACATGTAGTTTATACTAATCTCTGTCCACTGTAAGATCGAATTCGACGTAAACAAATGCACATGATTTACGAGAAATTCTATTGGTTAATTTCGATGCAAGCTACTCCGCTAGAATCTTTCGTGTAGGAACACGAAATAGTAATGGGGATGCTTTGTCTGTTCCTAAGCCAAATTTTAATTTTAAATTGTGGTATTTAAAAAAGTATACAAGGAAGGAATGGGATAACGAACCTAACTCTAATATGCCAAGCCGATATAATCAAAATTTCCTTTAATTGTGATATTTTACATAATTCCCTTTTCGTCCAAAATTTTATCTGAATTTCAGTGTGGAAAGGGAAGATTTTCCCTTGATATTGCAACACTGGTCTACCCTTCCTGCTTCGGGAGGCTCTCTCACCAGACCCACATAAGATTCCCAACTGCTTCATTAGCATCTCTCCTTCGGGCACATCCTGTTGTTCGCCAAATGCCAGAGTGGCGTTCAAAGAAGAAAACATCCAGAAACTTTTTTTGTCTTTCATCAGACTTCCACTTAAACACTACTTTGGTGCAAACTTTCTTTCGGGTAGCTGGGCGGGGATGCAATTTTCGTGGTACACATCTTGTTTTTTTCTTCTTGTTTTTAGGTGGCCTTTAAAACGAGTCGAGTTCCAATTCTGCCTTCAGGTTCTCATATTTCATGCATTCCATCCACACTCATTAACGTATTTCTTTATACAGGGTAGCCCACAAAAAATGAAAAGCTTTATTTATCTAGTACATATAACTATTTGTGCTGTGAACGTCACAACTTAACACGGACTGCTATTAAACTATCGAATCGTTCAAGAATTGGCGAATATGAGGCTAACTTCTGTGGGTTGATAATATTACTCCAATTACCTGGCAGTTGTAAGAAAGAAAAGACGCCAAATCAAGTCTTGATAAATCCATTTGTATCATTATATCCCAAACGTTATCCACTTATTAGTACAGATAAAAAAAATACGTTATTGACCATTGTACATTAACTTAAACAAGCACATCTGGAAGTTCAAAACAGAAATTGAATGAGATATTTAAATTTACAATGAAAACATAAGAAACATTGATTTGTGCTGTAATAGAGAACAATTACAAATTTATGATAGAAAGACGTGCAAACATCAACGGACAGGGAAACTCCAATATGTTTACCGGTACTAACATCACAGCAGTGTTGTTATTATTATTGTTGTAATTGTTATTACATTAATAGGTGGTACAGAAATATACGAGTATATGTAACAGCATACACCCATGTATCGCCTCATTTCTAAATAGTTAAGAACCTTGAAAAAAATTTATTAGGAAACTATTTTACGAAAGAAAATAATGGCAAAATTAATAATGCAAGGATTATAAGATAACAAAAAATATATTTCCATCCCATGAAAAACTAAGATTATTATTTTGTGCTTATTGTTATTCGGTATGTGAATCGAGGACGTTGCATATACAATACAGCATGTCCACCCTGAATGGTTTTGATGGCAGTGTTGATACGTTACTGTTGTAACTGTGGCAGACATTTTGGCTGGGATTGAACATTGTTCAGTAACCGGCAATAAAAAAAAATGGGATACCTCGATCCTCTAATACTCGCTTCCCTGCAAGGCAAGGGCTCCCGCAGGGAGAGGTCGGGGGATTTCTGGAAAGAGATAACGTAATTCGAATGGTGAAATTTTAGCGATATTTTATAACAATAAATATTGTTTTCTGTGACTTACAGGCCGTAAGTAGAGCAACTATTATTATTATTATTATTATTATTATTATTATTATTATTATTATATTATTGAATCCGTTCAAAAACTTTTTATCAGGTTATTATGCACAAAGTTAAAAAGAAAATACTATGACCAACATTACTCTGAATGGTTAACACAGTTGAATATGTTTACCTTAGAAGAAAGAAGAAAAATGAAAAGGATAAATTTTGTAGAGAAGATATTAACTTTCCAAGTTGACAGTGAATACTTTTTGAATAATATAGCTTATAAAATTCCCAGATATTCCCATAGGTATATCTCAATTCTCACATGCCTAAACAAGGCCAGAGGTTTAGTAGCTGATCTTGTTGAAACCTACAATTTGTATTTATGTTGATGTATAAGATTGTAGGATCCACTGTTTTATTTTATAATTATGTATTCAATTTTTTAATTTTGTATAACCAATTTTGACATAGTGATATACCTGGTTGTTTAATCGTTATCATCACTTAAATAAATATGATTATTATTATTATTATTAGAACAATACAGAGTTAATTGCACAATATTATATAACAATAAAGAATTATTAGTATCAGATACAATAGATCTCGTTGAAAACCGTAACTTGAAGTGTAAATATGCTAACTTGTTATGTTATGTTATTCTACAGATTATGTATTTTATTCGTGTAACTTTGTACTTTTGTATTTGACTTAGTGCTGTATTAGGTTTCATACTGTGCTCAACACTTAAAATAAACGAGTATTATTATTATTATTCTTTGAAGTAGCGTTACATTTAAGCTCACAGTCTATTTTACACTGATTGTCAAACTATATAAAAAAAGCTTTTTGTTCTACATGAATTAATTTGTTTAGTATTCAGTTATGCAAATTGTATATAGATACACAGAATATAACGTAATTAAGAAAACATAAGAAAGAAAAGTAAGTAAAGTTTAAACAGTTTTTCAAGTAGCGCAAGTGAAGGAAGCATTTCATAATTTTTATAATAATTTTGAATTATTATTAGTTATTATTTTACAGTACCCTGCGACACGTAAAAACATGGATCAGAGGTACCACGAACGACAGTAGATTAAGTGGCCTCTGTTTGATATCTGTGCATGCCAGAAAGTACAAAGAGACAAAGAACTGCTCATCAACAAAGTGATAGATATTTATTGAAAGGAAGCAAAGAGAATCCAGTGTCTATCTAAATAGTAGACTTGAGTCTGAACTTGTATACAACGCTAAAGTATATTCAATTCAGTTTGAATTTTATGATTTGTAAAGTAGTAGTAGTAATAATAATAATAGCAATAATAATAATAATAATAATAATAATAATAATAGAAGTTTCTATGACTCTACCCCCTGAGAAAAGTCCTGCGGACGCCCTTGCTGCAAGATGTTTTGTGTGTTGCTTAGCTCTACGTCGATAAGTAAATTTCAAGTGACAAGTTCTGCCACCGCCTTAGAGTTAGGCAACACACATAGCCCCTCGCAGGGAAGAGAATATTTCAGGATCTATGTGTCCCATTTTCATTGCCAGTGACTGTACATAAGCAGTGTCCTTCATCCGCAGGTTATAGCAGGATAGGAACCATCGTGGAATGTTCCACCTTCGGGAATCGAACGCGGAATCCGTGGATTACAAGTAAACATCTTAGGCCCGCTAAAGGCGGTGCTGTGTGGTTTTGATGCACACAGCTGGAAAATGGAAATATATATGTAGTAGTTTTGGATATTTGTAAATGTCTTGCCTAGGTTGTTTTGTGCCCTGTAGCCGGGGAAGCCAACGGTTGTTTTCCCTCAACTTATTTCCTGTTTGTCGGCTTTAAGATACTCGGATACAAGGCCCGATGGATTGAGGCAGTTTTTTATACAGTTGCACTGCGGAGGCGGGTTAGCGCTATCCTAAATAGTGTGCTCGTAGAGTGAAGTCCTCTGTTTTGGGACAAAAGGCAACCGGGAGCAGTTGTTAATGGATTGTAACGTAAAGATGTATATACGGAGAAGGGCAGCGGTGTAAATAAAGGTGTACACAAAACAGAGATAAGCGTGATACGTTATTTTTCGTAACAACGGAAGCATTTCCTTTAACATTTCTGCTAGCATAAATGCCATGTAAATGCTTCCAAAAGTCTTAAGCAGATAGTACTTTACACGAAAGTATTTCATGTAACATTTCGGTTAGATTTTGCAATGTATTATACAGGGTGATTTTTTTAAAACTCATGGTTTTCTTTGTTGTGTAAAATTTGTAAATGAAGTATTATTTCCATGCGGTTTGTGGCAAATGAATAAGGAAGGATGGGAGATTTATTGGAGTATGTTTACCGGTTTATATGCATCCCGGGTAATATCGCCCACGTCTCAACAAAAACAGCAAATATTCACCAGTGTACCCAACAATAACATTGAAGTATTGGATTTTTGCTAAAATGAATTAATGAAAATGAGTTCTTTTTTTTTGTATTCACTCAAACATAAATAAAACATAAAAATTATAGCACAGACATATGACATAACATCTCACCTTTAAAGAAGGTGCTGAAAGTGTCGACCTCCTTCCTGTAAACAAAGTCGAACACGCCGCTCCATGTTAAGGGCTGTCTGACAGTGTTTCTGCGCTAATGTTCGCAATTTCAGTGATAATGTTCTGCTTCAACATTTCCAGAGATGTAGGGTTGTTTGTGTACACATGTCCCTTTAGGAAGCCCCACAGAAAGAAGTCAAGTGAAGTTAAGTCTGGAGACCTCGGAGGCCACAATCCCTTTGAAATAACCCTATTCGCAAAGAAACTTTCAATCAGTGCCATACTGTCATGCGATGTATGGCATGTAGCACCATCCTGTTGTAAATAACCCTTTGTGAGTTCAATGTCGTCCAAACTGAATATTGCCCTGTACCGCTCTGTGTTCACTGTTTCATTGAAGGAGATTGGACCCACTATACGTGATGCTGAGTCAGCGCACCATACCCCAACTTTCTGTGAGTGGAACGGAATTTCGATTACACTATGTGGATTTTCAGCTGCCCATATCCATGTATTCTGAGAATAAACATACCCAGAGAGATGTAACCAGGCTTCATCAGTAAGCCACGTTATTTTCAGGATATCCGGATTACGCACAATAAACAGTAATCTACACGTTTAACTTAATCTGGATCCTTCAATTCTTGAACAGCTGTAATTTTGTACGCACTTAGTTTCGCAGTTTTTGCTGCCTTTTGACATGTTGAATAGCAGTTTCCTGGTTATTGTTGAGAATGACAACGGTGCTATCTACAGGAGGAAACCTAAACCTCCGCACTGCATCCAAACCCCCAGACCATATAGATGCGAAAGGTACACTGGTGAATATTTGCTGTTTTTGTTGAGGCGTGGGCGATATTACCCGGGATGCATATAAACCGGTATACATACTCCAATAAATCTCCCATCCTTCCTTATTCATTTGCCACAAACCGCATGGAAATAATACTTCATTTACAAATTTTACACAACAAAGAAAACCATGAGTTTTAAAAAAATCACCCTGTACTATATACAGCACGAAAGGTACGTCGAGTTACGCCATCTATGGTGAATGCACGGTGTTTACAATTGAAAAAGCTAAAATATTCTTCCATACGTGTACAGTAAACGTTGTAAAGTATGTATTTTATCAGCGCCATTCTTCTCTACCTAAAACCATTTAATACGAAGCGATATTCCTCTCAGTTGAATAGTTATCGTCTTTTAAAAATGTGAAGTGATACGTTGTTTGCATCTCACGCCGCCGCCATTACAACTGCACTCGTGACCTAGAGGTCGCTTCTGATTGTTTGTGTTACGGAAATACGTAGAACCGATCATTTCCTTGAGAAATGTCATAAGATTTTTCACTACACGGTAGCATTTTGGTCATGGCAAGAATGTTAAGGAAAATGCTTTCGTCTAAAGAGAGCCTTAATCATTTGCGCTATCGAATAAGTCTTAAGAGAACGAGACTGTGCCAAGCCTTGTTTCGGTAGCATCGCCAAATTACAAAGATCTGGCTTACTGTAATGCCAAGATATATGCAAGCTTCCCCGTGATTTAACACAACACTGGCGCCACTGCTTCCGGGCGGAGGTTCAAATATGGAGATGGATCAGTACAATGGCCTCCCCAACAGCTACCACGTTTGGTTAACTTCCATTCAGGAAGGATGTCGTGTGCAGAGGGCCTTCACCTAGATCTAAAGGAAGCATAACCGTTATGCGTGAAAGATGGTTCTCACGATAAGCGGCAAGAAGCTGGCGGTAATAAAATGGTATTGTCGTGGGGAAATATTTGGACGAATTCCTGTCAGACGAGGCCATTGGAACATCGAGACAGAAATTAGGTCTTCCTACCCTTGCACTGCAAGAATTGCGTAATGCTTACTGCTTTATGGGTCAATCTGTTCTCCTGGATAGGTTCCTGTTTTGACTTTTGAAACAATTTCGTTGTCCTACCTAGGTGTGTCGACTACGGATGGAAAGAAGGTCAAGGATTCTGATTTTGAGGAATTTTGAAGATTTTTGTAGCCAGAGATCGCAAAGCGAAGTATAAAAATCACCGGTGATGATTGAACTAGAAGATAATGATAGTTTTAGTGAGATTTCTGTATTTCCGTTGGAAACGTAACGTCAGTGTACTTTTGTTAGTGCACAACTTTGGTGCAATAAATTTGGAAAGTTTGTATGTTTGCCTTTCATGATAACTGCGTCGTGAAAGAAATTATAACTTGGGAGTTATAGAGCTCTTATAAAGATTGGTAATTCAGTGTGATTAGTGAAAATATAACTTGGCAACTTTTGAAGGATTTTAAATAAAAAGGTTGTATTTGCATAGGTCTTGGAAATCTTATTGTAGAAAATAGTTTCTCAATTCGTACAAGGAGATTTATATACCTAGATTGGATCACAATTTGAATGTATTTTGGAAATAAGGGAACTGAGTTTCCCAAATCCAATGCGTTTTATCCATAAAGAGACAGAGCGCGCACTTGTATCGAAAGTTACAGTAAGAACCTGCTCCAAATCACGTTTTCACTTAGTAATCAGAATACTACGCATCAGCATTTCACATACTCTACGATAAAAGTGGAATTAACAATGTTTAAGTGCAATTGTTGCTCTATTTCCATGCAAATTTTGTCTCCATAATTCTTTGATGTGTAACGCTGCTGTCGTTTTCTTTTATGATGCATCTCCTGCTCATTCCTGCATTCTATTATCATATGTTTCGTGCGTGCTTCGTCTTCTGTCACTGTACGAAGATTAATACGAGGGTCACTATTTATATTTTGAGCCTTGGCAACACTGATTGAAGTTAGGCGCGATTTGACGTTTGCACGGAATCGTCTGGCATTATTGACCATAACGTAC